>NC_057731.1:2525053-2574129 GCF_004010195.1 Chiloscyllium plagiosum | reverse complement strand
AGGAGAAAGTTCTTCACCCAGAGAGTGGTGGCTGTGTGGAATGCTCTGCCCCAGAGGGCAGTGAAGTCCCAGTCTCTGGATTCATTTAAGAAAGAGTTGGGTAGAGCTCTCAAGGATAGTGGAATCAAGGGTTATGGAGATAAGGCAGGAACAGGATACTGATTGAGGATGATCAGCCATGATCATAATGAATGGTGGTGCAGGCTCGAAGGCAGAATGGCCTACTCCTGCACCTATTGTCTATTGTCTATTTTCAGAATAGCAACATGTACTTATTGGTGTGCCACAGGGATCAGTACTGGGACCACAATTATTTGCAATATAGATGGATGACTTGTTTGAGAAAAGTGAATATACCAGGTGAAAGCTTGCAGATGACAAAAATAGATGGGAAAGACGAGGGATGAGGATGACACAGAGTACGCAGAGGGATCAAGACAGGTTAAGACAGCAGACCAAGACTTGACAGATGTGGGAAAATGTGGGGTTATGCATTCTGGCAGCAAAAAGAGAGGTGCCTCAGATCATTTAAATGGGGAAAGACTGCAGAAAGCTGTATGAGAGAGGGATTATGGGTCCTCATCCATGACTCACAAAAAGCTAGCGGTTTCCTCCCACAATCCAAAGATGTGCACGTCAGGTGAATTGGCCATGCTAAATTAGTCCGGGATAGGGTAGGGGAATGGATCTGGGTGGATTACTCTTCAGAGGGTCAGTGTGGACTTGTTGGGCCGAAGGGCCTCCTTCAGTACTGTAGGGAATCTAATCTAAGTTCAGCAGGTAAAAGGAAGACAAATGGAATATTGGCCTTTATTTCAAAGGGAACGGAGTGTTAAAATAGGGGGGTCTTGCTAAAACTGTTGAAGGAACTGGTCAGACCACAGCTAGTCCTAGTCACCTTATCTAAGAAAAGTGGTACTGACATTGGAGGCAGTGCAGAGTAGGCTGATCCTGGGTGTGGAGGGATTTTCTTATAAGGAGAGGTTGAGTTGGGTGAGTTTTTGAGACTGAGAGGTGTCTTTATTGAAAAATACAACATTTTTAGTGACCTGGATAAGGTAGTCTTACAGATGTCATTTCTCTGTGAGGGATTGTAGGACATTATCTCAGAATAAAAAGGTGCAAATTTCAGGTGTAGATGAGGAGGAATTTCCCCTGTCAGAGGATTGTGGATCCATGGAATTCTTGACCACTGAGGGCTGTAAAGTTTGGGTTGTTGCATGTATTCAAGGCTGTGATAGAGAGAGTTTTAATCAGTAAAAGAATCAAGGGTTATGAGGAGAAGACAGAAAAGCAGAGCTGAGGATTATCAAATCAGCCACAATTTCACTGAACACCAGAACAGACTCAATGGGTTGAATGGCCGAATTCTGCTCCTACGAGTTATGGTGAAAACCAGCTGGTCAGTGAACCAGTCAAAAGCAAAGTGGGTAAAATAGAGTCAGAGTCATACAGCATGGAAACAGATCCTTTGGCCAACCAGGTTTCCTAAAATGAACTAATCCCATTTGCCAGCATTTGGCCCTATCCCTCTAAACCCTTCCTAACCACGTACCTACCCAAATGCCTTTTAAACGTTGTAATTGTACCCATTTCTACCACTCACTCTGGCAGTTTGTTCCATATAGTACCACCCTCTGCGTGAAAAAGTTGGCCCTCAGGTACCTTTTAAATCTTTCGCCTCTAACCTTCAACCTTTACCCCCTAGTTTTGGACTCCACTTCCCTGGGAGAAAGACCTTGACAATTCATCTTATTATTTTATAAACCACTATAAGGTAACCTCTGAACCTCCTATGCTCCAGTGAAAATAGTTCAAGCCTCTCCTTAGAACTCAAACCCTCTTGTCTCAGCAACATCCTTGTTATTAACAACCAAGATTTACAATAAATCTTTTTTTAATAACATCCCTCAAACGGCAAAACAAGCATCTTGAAAAGCCCTGTCACAGCCGCAACATTCTACTGTTCACTCTACACAAGCAAATCATATTCCTTTTACCGTTTTGTGAACACACTCACATTTCAACTCTGTGTGAATGCACGTTGTAACATTCTTTCATCTCGTAACCAACAAACACACTGTTAACCCAGGAAAGCCTGCTTTAAATTGGCTTCTTTTGGTTTTGGAGAAAAGGGGAGGGAATCCTCGGAGAGTGAATCTTACTGAAACAAACGGAGGGTGGGTTAATAAATAAAGAGGCATGTCATCCCTTCTCACTCGATTTGCTGGATCCCATCTGGAACTGTAATAAGATTCTCACTTGGGTTCTGCTTGGAACACAGGGCACTATTTTGAATTGCAAGAGGGTAGCCCAATATTTACTCCTCAACCAGCACCACAGAGTAAAAAAATTCTCAATGATTTCATCATTAATACATTACTGTTACCGAGAAACTACTGGCCACAAATATGTTTGTCTTGATTACTATTTAATGTTCCCGAACAAAATGTATGAGCTAGTGAAAATTGCTGTATGTTTGCAATGCCTTTTTGTTTAAACTTTAATGTGGATGGATGTTGCTCAGTAAGGGTTTTGATTTTTTATTGCAAAGATTGTATATTCTGCAGGAGCTTTGGTATCACAATTTTCCATTCAGCTTTGAGGGAATACAGTGAGGATTTTACAATCAGGGTTCCGGTGCCTGCTTTATGTTATGAGCAAGAATTTAATTAACCTTGTCTCAAGTTTGATGAAGGAGCAGGATATTCGGCCCATCAAACCTATTCCATTATTTAATAATGATGAGAAGGTGCCAGTGTTGGACTGGGGTTAAAAGTCACACATCACCAGGTTATAGTCCAACAGGTTTATTTGGAAATACATTTTTCAGAGTGCTGCTCCTTTGTCAGATAGCTAGTGGGGCAGGATCATCGGACGCAGAATTTGTATTGCCCACTGTTGTCAGTGTCTCACCAAGGTGAGGCAATGTTTGGTTCAGAGTCCTGAGGAAGGGTCATGCCCGAAACGTCAATTCTCCTGCTCCGTGGATGCTGCTGGACCTGCCGCGCTTTTCCAGCAACACATTTTCAGCTTTCAAAATATCAAACCATGATGGTGTGCTAAATCATATCATAAAAATTATAATCAGCAGGCTGCTTTGTAAAAGTAAAGACAATGCAGAAGTCATTTTTGCAAAATAGATTTGGGTCTCAGCTTCTCGGTCAGGTGTTCACTTCTGAGTTTACAAACTATGTTCATTTTGTGACTAATGAAAGGGACGTATGCCTCTATCATTTCCTCAAGGTATATTTACAAAGTTCAGGTCAAGATATAAAATCCGTTGGAAGTGCTGTAGTTTCAAGTAATAGGTTGCTGCAGTTTTCAAATCTGGAGAGTTACAAGTACAGGAGGAATCTTTGATCCTGCATCACATCCTCTTAATCTCACCAACTCAAAGGCACAGACTGATAGATCCCAGTGTTTGATGTGCATATTTGTTTAATTTTTCACAGGGTCATGTCTGAGAGTCAGCTGAAAGCAAATGATCCTGGCTTGACTTTCAAGGAACATTCATGGATCACCATCCCTGTCCTTGGGTGCTTTAGTGGTGCTGGAAGAGCACAGCAGTCTTTACCCAGATTCTGGATTAGTGGTGCTGGAAGAGCATTACCCAGATTCTGGATTAGTGGTGCTGGAAGAGCACAGCAGTCTTTACCAGATCCAGTTGTCTTTTCTCTAAAGTGCAGAGTCTTCTCTGCTTCAAATCCAGTTTTGAGACTCAGAATATTCCAAGCCAAGAGAACTATTAGAAATGTTAATGAACTCAGTTTCGAAAATAACAATCATGCTTCCTGAATATTTTCCCCTACTGTGACCCTATTTCAATGCCTAAAAATTGCCATGATCCCTCACTGGAAGCGCCATGAAATTAATCCTCAGGGCCCTGCTCTTTTGGAGGCAGGAAGAACATATGCACACATTGCACTTGTTTCAACATAATAAGAAATAGGTGATAGCCATTCTCTGATTCAGATCTCAGGGAAACACTCTTTCTCAGCAAAGGTTAATATTCCATTTGCCTTGCCCATTACCTGCTGCACTCAGATGCTAATATTTTGTGATTCGCAAATCCCTCTGCACTGTAGCTTTCCACATGCTTTCTCCATTTAAATAATACTCAGCCTCTCTATTCTTCCTACCAAAGTGCATAACCTCACATTTCCTCACATTATATTCTACATATATTCCTCTGCAGACTCTGTGTCATTCTTACTTCTTGCCTTCCCACCTATTTTTGTGTCAGCCGCAAATTTGGAGATAGTATTGGGGTGGCACAATAGCTTAGTAGTTAGCACTGCTGCCTCACAGCACAGAGACCCGGGTTCAATTCCTGCCTCGGGCAACTTCTGTGTGGAGTTTACACATTCTCCCTGTGTCTGCGTGGGTTTGCTCCGGTCTCCTCCCACAGTCCAAAGATGTGCAGGTTAGGTGAATTGGCCATGCTAAATTGCCATAGTGTTAGGTGAAGGGGTAAACGTAGGGGTAAACGTAGGGGAATGGGTCTGGGTGGGTTGCTCTTCGGAGGGTCAGTGTGGACTTGTTGGGCCGAAGGGCCTGTTTCCACACTGTAAGTAATCTAATCATAGTACATTCACTTGCATCATTAATATTTATTGTAAATAAATAAATAATTCAGCACAAATCCTTGTGGTATTCCTTTATTACAGGTTGCCACCATAACATTGCCCACTGTCTGTTTCCTAGTAGTCAGCCAATCCTCTCTCTATGGTAAGGTGTATACTATGTCCATCGCTACCTGTTCTATATTAAAAGAGACAGAGGGAGAACGAGTAAATTGTCTTTATTTGTCTGATGATATTGATTCTCATTGACAGATTATTTTCACAGTTTGATGGGTGTGATTACACAATGTAGCAGAGAGAGCAATTAAGAAATTTTTGGATGAAGTGGAGCTAGAACCATTTTCCTTTCTGACTCATCCATCGGATAACAATATTCATTACTGCCCTTTATAGCACCAGGATATTGGAAACCATCCAGGATCGTTTCCCGTGATGTATTAAGGCAAGTTTCAGGGAGTCTGTGCGGGAGGAAGTTCCAGGAATTTGACCCAGTAACAGTGAAAGAACAGCAATATATTTCCAAGTCAGGGTGGTGAGTGGCTTGGAGGGGAACTTGCAGGTGATGGCGTTCCCATATATCTGCTTCCCTCCTCCTTCTAGATGGAAGTGGTTGTGGTTTTGGAAAGTGCTGCCTAAGGATCTTTGGTAAATTTCTGTGGTGCATCTTGTAGATTGTACACACTGTTGCCAAGACCATTGGTGGTGGTGATGGTGGATGTTTGTGGATAGGGTGTCAATCAAGCAGCTGCTTTGTCCTGGATGGTGACAAGCTTCTTGAGTGTTGTTGGAGCTGCACCCATCCAGGCAAGTGGGGAGTATTCCATCACACTCCTGACTTGTGCCTTGTAGATGATGAATAGGCTTTGCAGAGACAGGAGTTACTTGTCACACTATTCCTAGCCTCTGGGCCAGGGTGAGCAGGCTACAGCTGAAGGTCAGCAGTCTCATAGGTGAGTTAGGCAAAGGGGTATAAGCAATGAGTTCAACATTATCTGGCAGTAATGAGCATATTTGAGCTGTGCCTGTCTGCAGGGGTTTGGATGCAGGCCTGGTAATCTCTACTATTCTGACTAATGTTGCCATGGATTGAAGCTGCCTTGGTGGAATTAGAACCTTCACTCCAGACCCTTAAACTGAGCCCCTGATGTATTATTTCTTCATGGTGTTACCATTGCCACCATCAACTTCAGGAATGTAATAAGGATTCACTGGAGAGGTGGTAGTCTGATGGGGAATGCCTGACTCAAATGGACCAAAC
The DNA here is from genome assembly GCF_004010195.1 of Chiloscyllium plagiosum. Classification (NCBI taxonomy): domain Eukaryota; kingdom Metazoa; phylum Chordata; class Chondrichthyes; order Orectolobiformes; family Hemiscylliidae; genus Chiloscyllium; species Chiloscyllium plagiosum. The sequence goes on along the minus strand of NC_057731.1, from coordinate 2,568,285 downwards.
TCCCCAAGTTCCTCTGCAGCCCAGATGAAATATCTTGAACCCTGACAAGACAGCCTTCAGGACTCTTAATCCTGTTCATGGAAAACAGTGGCAATTCCCTACTATACTATCTCTGATTACAACTACGCTTCACTTTTCTCCCCCCTCTTCAATGTACCACAGTGTTATAGTTCGTTTGTTCACTCTCCCTACACCCCCTGCTCTCATCCACACAGGGAGCAAGAATCTCAAACCCGTTAGTCAAGCTCAAACAATGAGACTCCTTCAGCACTACCTCCTGGACTCCTTTACCTGCCTCTCTTGTTGTCACACTGTCCTGTCTCTGACCACTGACAGAATCTCAGGGGTGTGACTGCTTCCTGAAACAGTGTCCAGGTAACTCTCCCCCTCCCTGATGTGTCGTGGTGTTTGCAGCTCAGACACCAGCTCATTAACTCAGAGCCAGAGTTCATCAAGCGACCAATAATTGCTGCAGATGTGGTCACTATGGAGAACAATGGGGTCCAGCAGCTCCCACATCATGCAGTTACAACACACTGCCTAGCCGAGCATTTCTATTTTACTTGTTTAGTTCATAAATTGATGTTTAAAAAATTTCTACTGCTCTTGTAACCTGTAAATACTTCCCATAATTACTTTCCATCTGAAAGTAACCTCTAATACATAGTTAAGTCGGTAGCCATCACGAACTAATGAACTATGGTTGTCTCTTTTGTACTGAGTCTCTGATTCCGGGCTTCAATGTATCCTGTTAAACAAATCCTTACAAACTATGAGCCAAAGAAGTAACCAAAAACACGTCTTTGTCTCTGCACTAAATTCCCACGCTGCCTCCCAATTCCCCAAACTACACTCAATTGGACTGTGTCTCACTCCGGACATGATCTCTCCCTCCTAAACGTGCACAGTTGAAAAGAACAATTCTAGTTTCTGCTAGAATGTGTGTGTGTGTGTACGTCGGTGAGTGAGACTGCATTTCTGTATTTGTGTGGGGAAGAGAAGGAGAGGAGAAAGAGAGGGGAGCACATGTTCGTGTGCACATGCGTGAAAATGTGCTTGAGAAGTTGTGTGTAAGGAGGATTGTTTGTACGAGAGTACAGTTGCAACACACAGCATCTACCCGACAATGTGAAAGATTGCCCAGGTACGCTGTGTACTGAAAAAGGCAGGGCAAATCCAACCCAGTCAATTACCACCCGATTGGTCTACTCTTGATCATCAGTAAAGTGATGGAAGGTGCTATCAAGCAGCACCTGCTCAGCAATAACCTATTCGGTGACACCCAGTTTGGCTTGTGCCAGGACCATTCAGCTCAATGCAGTCTTGGTACAAATATGGACAAAAGAGCTGAATTCCAGAGGTGAGGTGAGAGTGACAGCCCCTGACATCAAGGTTGCATTCAACTGAGTGTGACATCAAGGAGCTCTAGTAAAATTGGAACCAATGGGTATTAGGGGACAAACTTTCAGCTGTTTGGAGTCATATGTGACACATAGGAAGATGGTCGTGGTTTTTGGAGGTCAGTCATCTCAGCTTCAGGACATCTCTGCAGGACTTCCTCAGGGTAGTGTCCTTGGCCCAACCATCTTCAGCTGCTTCATCAATGACCTTCCCTACATCATAAGGTCAGAAGTGGGGATGTTCGCCAATGATCACACAATGTTCAACACCACTCCTGACTCCTCAGACACTGAAGCATTCCATGTTCAAACCCAACAAGATGTGGACAATATCCAGGCTGGGGCTGACAAGTGGCAATTACCATTTGCACCGCACAAATACCAGGCCATGACCATCACCATTAAGACACAATCTAACCATCACCCCTTGACATTCAATGGTGTTACCATCCCTGAATCCACCACTGTCAACATTATGGGGGTTATCATTGACCAAGAACTTAACTGGACTCATTGCATAAACACCATGGCTCCAAGAGCAGGTCAGACACAAGGGATAGTGCAGCCTGTCCACTGTCTACAAGGTACAAGTCAGGGGTCTGGTGGAATATTCCCCACTTGCCTGGATGGGTGCAGCTCCAACAACACTCAAGAAGCTTGACACCATCAAGGACAAAGCTGCCCACTTGATTGGTACCACACTCACAAACATCCACTCCCTCCACCACCAATGCTCAGTAGCAGCAGAGTGTACTATCTACACGATGCACTGCAGCAACTCACCAAAGATCCTCAGATAGCACCTTCCAAACCCATGACTGTTTCCATCTAGAAGGACAAGGGCAGCAGATATCTGGGAATATCACCATCATTAAGTTCCCCTCCCAGGCACTCACCATCCTGATTTGGAAATATATCACCATTCCTTCACTGTGGCTGGATCAAATTCCTGGAATTCCCTCCCTAATGGGATTGTGGGTCCACCCATAACTGGTGGACTGCAGTGGTTCAAGAAGACAGCTCACTCCTACCTTCTCAAGGGCAACTAGGGACAGGCAATAAATGCTGGCCCAGCCAGCAACTCCCACATCCCACAAAATGAATTAAATTAGAAGAGCTTGTATTTTGTTGAGCAAAGAGTCCAATGCTATTCAAGTCTTCATATTTCTTGTACAGAATGAGCATTTCTGTGAGAGGTCAGCACTGAACCAACATATCATTGACAGTGGAACATGGTAAAAAGAAGGCAGCTCATCACCATCTCAAAGGCATCTAGGAATGGGTAATAAATGCTGGACCAGCCAGCGATGTCCACGTCCCACAAATGAATAAATAAAAAGCATTCCGGACATAAACACGAATTGCACACGAGGATTTCTTTTTCCCCTTACTTCCCACAATAATTGCTGTAAATGGCTACAGCAGAGGCAACTGTTTCAGTCTACCATTCCGGACCTCTTTCTTTATCTTCATTCACAGGAAACTGGTATTGCTGGCTGGGACAGCATTTATTGCCCCTCCCTAATTACCCAGAGGGCAGTTAAGAGTCAACCATACTGCTGTGAGTCTGTAGTCACTCGTAAGCCAGACCAGTTTCCTTTCTGAAAGGACATGAGTGAACCTGATGGGTGCTTCCCCAATTAACAATGGATTCATGGCTACCATTACCATTTAACTCTGGATATTTATTGAATTCAACTTCCACCATCTACTGTGCCAGGATTCGAACCCAGGTCCCCAGAACATTTCCTGGCTTTTTGAATTAATCATCCCATGATATTACCATCAGGCCATTGCCTCCCTCTAGTGGTGTTTGCTGGCCTCATACAACGACTATGGTTATCCCTCTTTACCAACCTTTAGTAAGACTGTGACAACAGTCAGGGACTAATTGCTGGGAAAATACCCCACATCCAACTGTGTCCCTCTCTCCTGAGTGCCCCTGTGCCACAGCTATAAATAGAAATTTAACACATCCAACCTAAACCCGAATTTATCATTTCTATTTGGAAAATATGATCAGGAATAGGCCATTCAGCCCTTCAAGCCTGCTCCACCATTCGGTATAATCATGGCTGATTATCCAACTCAGTACCATGTTCCTGTTTTTACCCCATGCCCTTTTACCCTTCAGCCTCAAGAACTATGTATTACTTCTTGAAAATATTCAATGCTTTATCCTCAACTGCTCTCTGTGGCAGAGAATTCCAGAGGCTCACCACCCTCTGAGTGAAGATATCTCTCCTCATCTCAGTCCTAAATAGGCTCCCCCATAACTTTAGACTGTTACCCCTGGTTCTGGACTTCCTGGTCATCAGACACATCCTTCCTGTGTTTACCCTGTCTTGTCCTGTTAGAATTTTATAGGTTTTTATGTAATCCCCCTTATTCTTCCCAAACTCCAGTGAATATAGTCCTAACCAATCCAGTCTCTCTTCATCTGTCAGTCCTGCCAGACCTAGATTCAGTCTGGTAAACCTTCATTGCACTCCCTCCATTGCCAGAATACCCTTCCTGGGAAAAGATGATCAAAACTGCACTCAACACCCAAAGCATGGTCCTTCCAAGGCCCTGTATAACTGCAGCAAGGCATTCCTGCTCCTGTTCTCAATCCCTCTCCCTATGAAGACCAATATATGATTTCTTTCTTTACCATCTGCTGCCCCTGTTCATGAACTGGTGCACAAGGACACCCAGGTCTCACTGCATCTCCCCCTTTCCCAATCTATCATCATTCAGTTTGGAGTGCAACAAGCCATATGTTATTACATTGTTATCTATTGTTCTGCATCGTTGCCTCAGAAATGTCCACCTTCTTCCTCAACTGAGGGTGACATGGTGGCTCAGTGGTTAGCACTGCTGCCTCACATCACCAAGGCCCCAGGTTTGATTCCAGCCTCAGGCGACTGTCTGTGTGGAGTTTGCACATTCTCCCCGTGTCTGCGTGGGTTTCCTTTGGGTTCTCTGGTTTCCTCCCACAATTCAAACATGTGCAGGTTAGGTGAATTGATCATGCAAAATTGCCCATAGTGTTCAGGGATGTGTAGGCTGGTGGATTAGTCAGGGGAAATGTAGAGTAATAGGGTAAGGGAATGGGAATGGGTGAGACACTTGGAGTGCTGGTGTGGACGTGTTGGGCCAAATGGGCTGTTTTCACACAGTAGGGATTCTGGGATTCTAAATCCTCTTCCTCTCTTTTGTCAGCCTTCCGCAGGGACCATTCCCTCCTTGCCTTAATCTACTTCTCCTCCATTCCCATACCACCGCATGGCACCTTCCCCTACAACCACAAATTACCTGCCAATTTGCTTCCACCCTCCTCACTATCCAAGGCCCCCAGACATCTTCCAGATGAAGCAGCACTTTACCTGTAATTCCATCTCTCTAGTCTACTGTACTCGCTGCTCACAATGTGGTCTCCTCTATACCCCCCACACACCAGACCTTGTTATCACACTGGCTGCTTCCACACATAATCCATTGTCGACCACTAACAGACCCCCCATTAGCAGCTATTGATTCTCCCAGGCTGACCTTTACCATTCCTTTGTCTGTCCAACTGTTGTTCTCACTCTCTGGGCTCTTGCTCCAACCTGCCTCCACCACATCTTCAGTTGGTCTACTAACCTTTTCCTAGCTACAATCTGTTCTGAAGAAGGGTCACTGGACCGAAAAGTGAACTCTGCTTTCTTTCCACAGATGCTGCCAGACCTCAGCCAAATTTCTCCCACAATTTCTACTTGCGTTATTGTTACAGGGGCACAGAGTCTTACCAAAGACATTGATAACACTTGCAACAGTTTGAGGTCTGGCACTCCTGGTTAATTAGACTCCCCTGGGCTTTCAGATACACTACAATAAAACCTCTGGCACTTCTTCTAAACACCCATTCATATTCTGTAAAGCAATTTGACAGAATGCTGCTTGTAGGTGGGCACAATGGGAACATTAGGTTTGTTAACAGGATTTTGCCAACACACACACAGAGGCGTTTTAACATTTGAGACAAGTCAATTGCTTTGAAGTCCAGGGGATCAATCGAGCCCAGGTAATGAGGCGTCAGAGCTCGCTGCCATTAGCTAATGAACCAAGAACACTCTCAACAGTTTATTACCCACAAATGAGTTTTTTCCTTGCTATACTTTTAGAATCGGTGTAAATTCTTACTGTGGATGCAAAAACAGATGTGCCCAATGACCTGGAAACTTTAGTTGCAAAATTTACAATATTCTTCCAATCATCTTAATAATGGGAAGGAAAAAAGTGAACTGTTCAAAAATTGGAAACAGATTTTCTCACCGTGCAAGAGAATCTTATTTCGTGCTGTTCTGATCTGGTCTTTGACTGTCCCCGAACAGTAACACACGAAACGACACGACCAGCTATCCTTAGTAGCCACACACACAGATGACAAGCAACATGAATTCGACTGGGACAACACTACTATTATAGGACAAGCCAAACAGAGAACAGCCAGGGAATTCCTAGAGGCATGGCACTCATCCACAGATTCAATCAATAAGCACATCGACCTGGACCCAATATACCGACCACTGCAGCGGACAGCTGGAACTGACAACCGGAAGCGGCAGATTCAAACCACTACAAATGCCGGAGGAAAGATCACAGAAGCGCTTCACAGGAGGCTCCCAGGCACTGAGGATGTCACCTAGCCAGGGGACGAAACGTCTGCAACACAAATTCCCAGCTCGGCGAACAGAACCACAACAACAGAATACAAATGTTCATGCAAAGGTTGTTAGGGTAGACAGGAACATGGAGCTGGGGCCATGTTGAGAACAGCCATGATCTTATTGATAGGTGGAGCAGGCTCGAGGGGCTGAATGGCCAACTCCATTGCTAACTCGTACGTTTGTACAGTGAAAGGAAGTGACCCATTTTCCACAACCCAGAAGCCAAAGAATAGCTTCCATTTTAGACATTTCCAAGTAACAGTTTGAATTTATACAGAGCCTGATGTATTCTGTTAAATACAAAACTACTTCTGTAGATATTTATACACAACTGATGATAACATCAGACAATGAGGCTCAGAGGGCGATTGGGAGAGGAAGGCAGACTGAAAGAAAGAGTGAGAGTGAGAGGAAAGCAGTCAAATGTGAATAGACAGAAACTGGGGAAAGCAAACAAAAGTGAACACAGACAGAGAGGGTGAAGCTAAGCAAAAAGATGAGTAGAGACAAAGAAACAGAGCAGCAATAATAACAATGATGAAATGGGAAAAATGAACAGAATATGAATAGGAAGAGCAATGGCTGAATGGGTGAGGTATTTTGCACTGTTCTGGTTCTTTAACCATTTGGCAAAACAAGGACAAGCTGGAGATCAGCAGTCTTAGTTATGTCCATTTCCAGAAGATCCATTGGTTACTGAACCGTGTATCGATGGAATTTGATCATCTGTGATCTTCATTTACCTCAAACAAGCATCAGTTTGAATTTGTAATCTGGTGACATTCAATACAAAGCAACTAACAGTGCATCAAGGTAGGTTCAGACCGCAGTTGCCAAAAGGCAGATGGAATTCATAGGCAAAGGCTGTGCTGCTGAATGTAAAAATGTTGTAATTCTTCATAAAGTAATTCATTTTTCACTCAATCTTTCAAAGCAGTGATTTCTAAACCAAGTCCAAAATAAGCATTTTACAGGATATCAAATGTAACTGGAAGAAAGGAAGGGAGGACAGGAAGATCTGTGAAGATTTTCTTTCTGAAAGAATGCTTTGTATTTGCAGAGTAAAAGTAGGATTCACTTAACCTCTGGGTTGCTAAAAATCTTTCCAGAAATTATAAAAGGCTGAACAACAGTTTGAAGAGTTTCTACAAAGGGTATTGGAGCATGTGAGGCATCCAGCTTCTGACATGTGAAGCGTTAGGTAATTATCATCAGTTTAGCTTTGGAGAATGACTGAGCAAGACATTGGATCTGATCCTGAGATGACATCTGGTCCACTGCATACCTTCATCATCTGAGCTGCATAAAGGCACAAGTTGCAATTTGTTGTAAATCCAAAAGATGATCAGTCACTGTTACGACTAACATTACTATCATGGAGTCACTTCCTAAAGGGGACCTCCAACATCTGAGAGTTAACATTGACCAGAAATTCGACTGGACTGGTTACATAAATACAAACAGCTACAAGAGCAGGTGAGAGACTAGGAATCATGAAGTGAGTAACTCACCCCCTGACTCCACCATCTACAAGGCACACGTTAGGAGTGTGTTGGAACACTCTTCACCCTTGGTGGGTGCATCTCCAAAGACACTCAGGAAGCTTGACCCCATCCAGGACAAAGCAGCCCGCTTGATTGACACTAAATCCACAAACAGGAGAAAGTGAGGACCGCAGATGCTGGAGATCAGAGTCTAGATTAGAGTGGTGCTGGAAAAGCACAGCAGGTCAGGCAGCATCTGAGGAGCAGGAACATCAATGTTTCGGGCAAAAGCCCTTCATCAGGAATGTTCCTGATGAATGGCTTTTGCCTGAAACATCAATTTTCCTGCTCCTTGGATGCTGCCTGACCTGCTGTGCTTTTCCAGCACCACTCTAATCTAAACTAAATCCACAACCATCCACTCCCTCCGCAACCGACACTCAATGACAAGAGTATTTGGGAGAAGTTTGTAAAGGTAGCATGATAAATGAAATATTACAGCTTAAAAGTAAATTATGACATGCAATTTAGAGCATTAAACAGGCTATTCAACCCATCAGGCTGATCCTGGTGTTTATGTTCCACAAAAGATTGTCCCCATAAAAGCTTTTCACTGTCCTTCGGTACACGTGACAATTAATTCAATTCAATCCAATTCAATTCCTCCACCTATTTCATATTACAGAAGTGACATGTACAGCAGGAAGCCATTCAGCCCACCATACCTGCATTGGTTGTCCAAATGAGCATCTCACTTTGTATCGTTCCTCTGTCTTCTCCCCATAACCCGGCTCTTTCTTCCTTTTCAAATACCCATTGAATTTTCTTAAACACTCTTGTTTGAATCTGCCTCCACAGCACAGTTAGTCTATTCCACTTGCTGTATTTTTCCTCAGATCACCTTTATTACTTCCACTAGCTGTTTTTTCAAAAAATCTGTGCCCAATTGGTCTTGATCCTTTCATGAGTGGAAATATTTTCTCTCTTTACACGGTGTCTCCACCCCTCATGATTTGGAATACGTCTATCAGATCTCCTCTCAGTCTTCTCTTCCCCAAGAAAATGGTTTCCAACTTCTTCACTTCCAAAAGACGACCCCCAAAATGAGATGCAATAGTCCAGCAGAGGCTCTCTTATGAAAATACACGTTCCTTTTTGTTTTGTTCCTGTCTGGTCAGTCCACATTTGCATTATTTTGTGCAGTTTTGGGCCCCATATCTCAGGAAGGATGTATGTGTTCAGAGGAGATTCATGAGAATGGTCCCAGGAATGAAAAGCTTAACATATGAGGAATTTTCAAGCACTCTCGGTCTATACCCAATGGAGTATAGAAGGATGAGGGGGGATCTACTTGAAACATGCAGAATACTGAATGGCCTGGACAGAGTGGATGTTGAGAAGTTGTTAGGAGAGACTAGGACCTGAGGGTCCAGCCTTAGAGTAAAGGGAAGACCCTTTAGAACAGAGATAAGGAGAAATGTCTTCAACCAGAGAGTGGTGAATTGATGGAATTCATTGCCACAGAAGGCGATGGAGTCCAGGTCATTGAGTATGTTTAAGACTGAGATAGATAGGTTCTTGAGGATCAGCGGGATCAAGGGTTACCAGGAGAAAATGTGAGAATGGAGTTGAGAAATTTATCAGCCATGATTGAATGGCGGAGCAGACTCGATGGGCTGAATGGCCTAATTGCTGCGCCTATGTCTTATGGTATTATATGGGGGTCACTGGCCAGGCTAGCATTTATTACCTGTCCCTAACTGCCTTTGAGAAGATAGCAGTGAGCTGCCTTCTTGAATTATTGCAGCATATAGAGTGCAGTATAGCTAGATCCACAATGCTGTTAGGAAGAGAGTGTCAGGGTTCTGTTCCAGGGACACTGAAGGAACGGCGATATATTTCCAGGTCAAGATGGTGAGTGGCTTGGAAGGGAACTTGCAGGTGATGGTGTCCCATTTATCTGCTGCCCTTGTCCTTCCAGATGGAAGTGTTTGTTGATTTGGAAGATTCTGTTTAAGGGAACTTCATGAACTTCTGCAGTGCATCTTGTCGATAGTACATACTGTTGTCACTGTGTGTCAGTGGTAGAAGGAGTGAATGTTGAAGGTGTTAGACAGGGTGCCAAACTATTGGGCTGCTTTATCCTGGAAGATGTTGAGCTTCTTGGTGCTGCATTCATCCAGAGAAGTGGGGAGTATTCCATCATATTCCTGACTTGTGCCTTGTAGATGATGGACAGGCTTTGGATATAATTACTTGGTGCAAAATTTCAGCCTCTGATGTTCTGTTGCCTCAGTAATAATATGGCTAGTCCAGTCCACTTTCTGCTCAATGGGAACCCCCGGATATTGATAGTGGGGGGTTTTCTGATGGTAACACCATTGAAAGTCAAGGGACAATGGTTATATTGTATCTTACTGGAGATGGTCATCGCCTGACACTTGTGTAGCATTTTTCAGCATAAGCCTGGATATTGGCCAAGTCTTCCTGAGGAAACAAGAACAGAAATTGCTGGAAAAACTGGGCAGATCTAGCAGCATCTATGGGAAGAAAGCAGAGCTAACATATTAAATACAGTGACTTTTCATCAGAACCCTGACTGGACTAGTGATCCAATGTGAGAAGTGCTGCCCATCTAAAAGCAAATGTAAGGGAAAAGAGGAATGAAAGTTGTGTTGTTTGGGTGATGTGAGAAAAGTTACAAAAGGGTTACAAAATTGGTCAATAGAGAGTAACAGGAACTCCTGTAGAGATGTCTTGGAGCTGAGATTATTGCCGTCCAACAACCATAGCTATCTTCCTTTGTGCTAAGTATGATGTCAACCAAGGGAGAATGTTTCCATTGATAATCATTGATTTCAGTTTTCGAGGATTTCTTGATGCCAAACCTCCTCATCCCTGCCCTTGTATTCTATTGATAAAATCCAGGATACTTTAAACTCTGTTAACTGCCCTCTCGGTCATTTATGTACACATTCACCTCGGTCCCTCTGCACGCCCTTTCTGATTGTATTCCTTATTTTGTCTTCTTCTCCAAGTTCTGCCTCCCAAAATACATCACTCATACTTCTCCATTTTGAAACCTCTGCCACTCATCTGTCCATTTGATTAACTTGCCAATGTCCTTTTGGAGTCTTGCACTACCTTCCCCATGGAGTAGAATGCCTCCAAGTTTTGTGTCATCCAAAATTTTGAAACTATCCTGTGTAACCTAAGGTTTATACACAGATATATATACATTTATGAGGAAACACGAAGATTCCAACACTGATCTCTAGGGAACTCCACTTCAAACCCTTCCCAGCCGAAAAAGACATTTGTTAACTGTTACTCTCTATTGACCAATTTTGTAACCCTTTTGTAACTTTTCTCACATCACCCGAACAACACAACTTTCAATCCTCTTTTCCCTTACATTTGCTTTTAGATGGGCAGCACGTCTCACATTGGATCACACAGTTTGTTTTACCTAATTTTCTCCAGAAAAACATTGCTTTCATGTCAAATATTTCCTCTGGGATGTTGCAATGGATATGGATGCAAATTGGAATCCGATATTTCCCAGGGAAGGGATAAGTTCCAGAATCATTCAACTGGAGAGGCTGGAGACAGGAATCACAAAACCATGACTCAGGGAGGGGGAGGGTGGGGGGGGGGTTCATCCCTTTGTGTTACAGTCATAGAGCTGTACAGCACAGAAACAGACCCTTCAGTCCAACTCGTCCATGCCAACCACCTATCCTAAATTAATCTAGTCCGATTTGCCAGCATTTGGCCCCTATCCCTCTAAACCCTTCCTATTCATATACCCATCCAGATGCCTTTTAAATATTGTCATTGTCCCAGCCTCTACCACTTCCTTTGGCAGCTCATTCCATTCATGCACCACCCTTCACATGAAAAGGTTGGCCCTTAAGTCCCTTTTAAATCTTTCCCCTCTCACCTTAAACCTAGGCCCTCTAGTTCTGGATTCTAATACCCTGGGGAAAAGACCTTGGCTATTCACCCTCACTATGTCCCTCATGATCTTATAAACTTCTGTAAAGTCATCCCTCAGCCTCTGACGCTCCAGGGAAAACAGCCCCAGCCTATTCAGCCTCTCCCTCTAGCTCAAATCCTCCAACCCTGGCAACATCCTTGTAAATCTTTTAGAAATCTCACCAGGATGTTGCCTGGTTTTGCAGGGTGCTAGCTAAGAGGAGAGGTTGACCAGGATTATTTTCATTGCAAAGATGGCGTTTGAGGGGGGACCTGATTGAGGCCTACAAAATCATGAGAGGTGTAGACAGGGTGGATAACAAGAAACATTTTTCCCAGAGTGGAGGACTCACTTACTAGGAGTCCCAAGTTCAAAGTGAGAGGGGAAAAGTTTAGGGGAGATAACGTGGAAAGTTCTTTACGCAGTAGGTGGTGGGTGCCTGGAATGCATTGCCAGTGGAGATGGTAGGGATGGGGACAATAGCGTCATTTAAGATGTATCTTGATAGATACATGAATGGGCAGGGAGCAGAAGGATACAGATCCTTAGAACATAGGCGGCAGATTTAGGTCGAGGATCTGGATCAGCACTGGCTTGGAGGGCCGAAGGGTCTGTTCCTGTGCTGTAATCTTCTTTGTTCTTTGTTCAAATCCTTTCAAATTACACAACATTCTGCCTATAGCTTATGCAGAGGGTGGTACGTGCATGGAATGAGCTGCCAGAGGAAGTGGTGGAGGCTGGTACAAATTGCAACATTTAAAAGGCATCTGGATGGGTATATGAATAGGAAGGGTTTGGACGGGTATGGGCCAAATGCTGGCAAATGGGACTAGATTAATTTAGGATATCTGGTCGGCATGGATGGGTTGGACCAAAGGGTCTGTTTCTGTGCTGTACATCTCTATGACAGACAAACCAGAATTGAACCCTGTATTCCCAAAGTGGCTTCTTGCTGGTAAACTGGTACAAGGGATTGCCTGGCTCTTACATACGTCACCCAAAGGCTATCACTTTCAAAGTACCAGGATAGATAAAACCTCCTAGTTTTAGGTGCTGGCTTATTCACAAACAAGTAGTTGGGTTTTTCCCAAAGGGCGGCATGACTTAAAGAGTACTTGAACTCACCAAAAATGACTCGATAAAGACAAACCTGCATCTCTTGTACTATAGAATCCTACTGGGATCATGAAAATGGATAAGCATGATTACTCAATGCAAGAATAGGTTCTGAAATCCTACAATGCTGAAATATTTATTTATACAAGATAATATTTCACACAGCAGAACGATGGCTGGTGATTAGTTGAGTATGGAGCATGACAAGAATGCAAGCAAATGTGAAATGTGCACAGATCACGCAGTTACATTCAATAGTGTTTGCGAGGTGGAAATTAGTATTTACCTGGACGATGGTATAAAATGCTCCATCTCAGGACCATGGTGTGGAAACGCTCCCTCTCTGTAATGCTATGGAAGCACATTCTATCTGTACATTGTATAAATAAGGAGTGTTCTTATACTATTGATATGGAACAACTCCCTATCTGTACAATGTTATGGAAACACTCTCCACACTCTACTTGAGCAGTGCTGTGAAAATCGTCCCTGCCTGTTGTAAAACAGATATTGGAAACATTTTCAACTTTGATCATGGTTTAATGGTAAAACATTTCATCCACCAATTCTAAACGTGTAAATTATTTCCTAAGTTGGAACTGAATCAAAATCGTGCTTTGATCTGACATATGTTCATTTGTCGAAATGCACAAAAAAAACAAATCATCCAGACTTTGATTAATGTTACATAAGGAATCTGCCAGTCACGCTGTCTAACACTGTCGAATTTCAATCTTGGAACTGAAGAGTGTTGCTCGATTAGTTGAAAGCTTTTGAACACAATGGTTGATTATGCAGAAACCTTCTGTTCAACTTACATCAGTAGAGGTCTATTTATGGACTTCTTAGAAACCTAGAAAATAGGATCTCGAGTAGGCCATTCAGCCCTTTGAGCCTGCATTATCATTCAATATGATCATGGCTGATCATGCAATTTCAGTATCCCATTCCCGCTTTCTCCCCCACCCCTTGATTCCTTTAACCTCAAGGACCACATCCAGCTCTCTCTTGAATCTATCTAATGAACTGGCCCCCATAGCTTCCAGTGGGAGAATTCCAAAGGTTCACAACTCAGAGTGAAGAAATCCTTCCTCATCTCAGTCCTGAATGGCTTACCCTTTATTTTTAGATTATGTCCCCTAGTTCTGGACTTCCCTAACATACTTCCTATATCTAGCCTCTCCAGTCCCATCAGGATTTTATATGTTTCCATGAGATCCCCCCATGTTCTTCTAAATTCCAGTGAGCACAAATCCATGTTGATCCAGTCTTTCCTCACATGTCAGTCCTGCCTTCCTGGGAATCAGTCTGGTGAACCTTCGCTGGACTCCTTCAATAGTAGGAATGTCCTTCCTCAGACGAGGAGACCAAAACTGCACACAATACTCAAGGCCTTGTATAACTACAGCAAGATATCCTTACTCAAATCATTTTGCTATGAAGGAGAGCATGCCATTAATTTTCCTCAGCGCCTGCTGCACCGGCATGCCAACCTTCAGCCACTTTCCACTGTAACATTCAGGTCTTGGTGCACGTCGCCATATCCTAAACTGCCAACATTCAGATAATAATCTGCCTTCCTGTTTTTGCCACCAAAGTGGATAACCTCACAATTATCCACATTATGTTGCATTTGCCAAGTATCTGCGCACTCAGCCAGTCTGTCCAAGTCACCCTGCAGTCTCCTAGATTTTTCTCACAGCGCACACACTGCCACCCAGTTTCGTGTTGTCTGCAAATTTGGAGATATGGCATTCAATTCCTTCTTCCAAACATGGTGGACTGTTGGGATCGCAGCACTGAACACTGCAGCACTCCACTCATCACTGCCTGCCACACTGAAAAGGACCCGTTTATTCCAACTTTCAGTTTCTTGACTGCCAACCAGTTCTCTATCCACATCAATGCATTAGCTCCGATACCACAAGTGTTAGTTTTCCTTACTAATCTCTCAAAAGCTCAGATACACCACATCCATTGATACACCCTTGTCCACTATTGGTCACATCCTCAAAAAATACCAGAAGATTTGTCAAGCATGAAGTCCCCTTAGTAAATCTATGCCAAATTGGGCCAATTCTGTCACCATGTTCCAAATGCTCATTTATTACATCCTTAATCATTGACTCCAACATTCTCCCCACCACCGATATCAGGCTAACCAGCCTACAATTCCCCCTTTTATCTCTCCCTCTCTTTTTTTAAAAAAATGGGGTTACATTAGCTACCCTCTGGTCCATTGGAACTCCTTCCAGAATCTCCAGAATGCTGGAAAATGATCACCAATGCTTCCACAGTTTCTAAGGCCACTTCCTGAAGTACTCTGGGATGCAGAATAACAGGCCCCAGAGACTTATCAGGTTTTAATCCCAACAATTTCCCCAATACCATTTCCTGATGAATAAGGATTTCCTTCAATTCCTTCTTTATGCTTGACCCTCTGACCCCTAGCATTTCCTGAAGATTATTTGTGTCATCCTTAGTGAAAACAAATCCAAAATATTGGTTCAACTAGTCTGCAATCTCTTTGCTGTCCATTATGAAATCACCTGACTCTCACTGCAAGCCACTATATTTGTCTCCACCAGTCATTTTCTCTTCACATTTCCAGAGACGCTTTTGCAGTTAGTTTTTATGTTTTCTGTAAGCTTACTTTCATATTCTATTCAGAGTCATAGACCATGCATTACCCTTTGCATTAAAAAGTTGCCCCTTAGGTCCCTATTTAAATCTTTCCCCTCTCACCCTAAACCCATGCCCTCTAGTTCTGGACTCCCCCACCCCAGGGAAAAGCCCTTGTCTATTTATTCTGTTCATGCCCCTCATGATCTGTAAGATCACCCCTCAGCCTCTGACACTGCAGGGAAAACAGCCCCAGCCTATTCAGCCTCTCTTTAGCTCGAACTCTCCAACCCTGGCAGCATCATTGTAAATCTTTTCTGCACCCTTTCAAGTTTCACAATATCCTTTCTAAAACCTTCCAAATTCAACCCTTTGTCCTCCTCTGCTGAATTTTAAATTTCTCCCTGTCCTCAGATTTGCTGCTTTTGCTGGCTAGTTTATATGCTTTGGTTTTAACACTAATCCTGATCTCCCTTGTTGGCTATGATTAAGTCACCTTCTCTGTTTCACTCTTATGTCAGATAGGAATGTACAATTGCTGAGGTTCATCCATGTGTTCTTGAAATGTCTGCAACTGCCTATGCAGCATCAACCCCTTAAGTATCCTTGGCCAGCTTATCCTAGCCAAAGCATGCCTCATACCAAAGTTAACTTTGTTTACATGCAGGACTCTAATCTCAGCTTTAACTGTGTCACTCTCCAGCTTAATGAAGAATTCTACCATATCATGGTCACTCCTCCCCAACGGATCTCACACCACAAGGTTGCTAATTAATCCTCTCTCATTACACAATACCCCGTCTAAGATAACTTGTTTTCCAGTTGGCTCCTCAACATGTTGACCAAGGAAGCATCCCTCGTACATTCCAGGAAATCCTCCTTGATCACATTGCGACCAGTTTGGTTAGTCCAATCAATGATAACTGATTATAACTGCTGTACCCTAACTGCATGCCTTTATGATACAGCCCCCAACATTACAACTGCTGTTTTCTGGTCTGTACACAATTCTCACCAACGTTTTTCTCCCCTTTACTGTTCTGCATTTCTACCCATACAGATTCCAGATCATCCAGGCATGTCCTTCCTTACTATTATGTTGATCTTCTCCTTAACCAGCAATGCTACCCCACAACCCCACCTTTCCTTTCAGTCTGTCTTTTCTAAAAATTGAATACCTCTGGATGTTAAGTCCCATCCTTGGTAACCCTAGAGCCAGAGGTCTGTGATCCCAATCACATCATATCCATTCATAGCTGTCTGCACATCCACCTTATTACAAATGCACCTCCCATTGAGACATGGAGTCTTCAGGCTCATTTTTCTTTGACATTTATTGTTGTTTTCGAATGAGGATCTAATGTGGCCCTTTTTAATTTTTGTCTTGGATTTCCCTGCCATCCGAGTTCCCTTTTCCTCTTACTGTCTTTTGTTTCTGTCCCCACTTTACTTCCCTCTAACTTCCTACATTGGTCCCCATCCCCCTGCCATATTAGTTTAAACCCTTCCCAATAGCATGAGCTTTGGAGAGTTTGTTCCACGTCAGTCTGAATCCTTGCACCTCATCTTAACCATCGACCTTTCATTCCTTCTTTCAAGTTACACATCCAAGTCAGAAGCATTGTTTTCTTTGACTCTCTATCTTTGAGTCTCAGTTTCATGCCACTTACATCAGAGCAGTTCTAACCTATAAATTACATAGCTTCTCATCTTGCTGCAAAAGTACAATTAATGAAGTAACACTCATAGTTTCATGTGCAAACCATCGCATCCTTAGCATGATTTTGTGTATAGTTTTTAAGGCACTCATCTTGTGAGACCAGAATAGATCAAAGAATGGCAAATGCATTTTAGTCTTGTTATGGACCAGACCAAACTCCCTCAAAATATATTAGGAAGGTTGCCTAGACCCCTAATATTTTCTTATTTTAAAAGGTAAATGCAGGGTGTTGCATTCCAGATGGAATTCGATTGGTCAAACTATTCAACATTAAGTAAAACATAATTTATTCATACACAAGAAAAGAATAAAGAAAAGATTGGCTTTGCTGTAACTCTTCTGATCAGCTTTACAGAATAATAGATTGGGTAACTGTTACTAATTAACTGTTCTAGTACAGTGACATCCCATAAACACACACTTGGCAAAAGGCAAATTCAGAAAACATATGGTCTCACATGCAACTCCAGCAGCCCAGGAAGACAAACATTAGGAGAGCCCTAGCAGAGTGTAGCACGAAGAGATTTATTACAGCAACAGACTTCACAACAACTGCTATTGAAAAGCAAAGAAACTAGAAATCCTGGTTCTGTGGTAGCATGACCACACCTATTCAGGCTGCTTTTATTGTTCCAACTTTAAAAAGAATTCCAAAGCCTCGCAAGCTGTTCACTTTATTGCCTTTCCAAATAGACACCTATGTCTTAAAGTCTCTGTTTGAGAAAAACCAGGACAAAACAATCTCTTAAAGCCATAATATCATCACAACTCCTCCCTGAACTGGTTTACATCTTTAGGACATAATTACCTTCTTTTCATTCATATTTCATGAATGATGTACTTTAATTCAAAGCAAATTTGTTTGACATTCCTAATCCTTGGTACATCATTCTTTCCAACAGAAATTTACTGCAATCAGTGACTGGAAACACTCCTCTTCCTTATGTTGTTAATACACTGAAGAGTACAGCATTCAGAGCGAATCCAACAGGAATCCAAAGTATTTGAGCAGCTCAAATTATTGCCACTCAGAGTTACCCCCTTTTTTTAATTTCAAGACAACTTCCTGTCCTGTTTTATATCTTGGCATTTATTCCTTGACCTTCAATACAGTTTTGTGCAGGAATCTGTCCCACTTTTTAAACAGGTTATAACATTGTATTGGCTTCATCAACTGATATCCTTCACATACGACCATTGACTTGTGACACCTCACTTCACTTCCACCTTACAATAGCATGAAAGAATGCGAAGGAGAGAAAGGAGGGAGGAAGGAAGAAAGGGAGGAGAGAGACAACAAGGGAAAGAAGGAAGGACAGAATGGAGGTGGGAA
The DNA here is from genome assembly GCF_004010195.1 of Chiloscyllium plagiosum. Lineage (NCBI taxonomy): Eukaryota > Metazoa > Chordata > Chondrichthyes > Orectolobiformes > Hemiscylliidae > Chiloscyllium > Chiloscyllium plagiosum. Next base: position 2,549,937 of record NC_057731.1, on the reverse strand, counting down.
TGAAGGAAGAAATGATGGATAGGAGAAGGCAGGGAAAGAAGGAAGAATGGGAGGAATGAGAGAAGGATAGAAGGGGCCAGGAAAGGAGGAAGGGATGGAGGTTGAAAGTGTGGTAAGAAAGGATGGAAGGATGGAGGACTGGCATGTGTGTAGGCTCCTTGAGAATTCTCATGGTGCTACACATTCACTGAATCAGAGCTTTTATTTTCATTAACACAACATCCATCTCCACTCTGGTGGGATCACACAAAGAGCAAAAGGACTTTGTTTTTATATCATTTTTGCGGGGGCACATACCCTGGCCAGGACTACCATAAGCTGTCTTAGTTCCATCCAAGCAGCTGCGAGCTTGGAGGACTGTTCACAGTCCCTGACACCAAAACTGTGGCTGCGGTCATTTATCCCCATACACACAAGCTTCCATCCAATCACAGGAAGGACCAGGATGTTAAGAGTGGCTGAGTGCATATGCTAAAATGTTTAGTCTTTGTATACACCTCCTAGAATGTAAGTTCAATACATAGCTTTCTTACTCAACAGCCTTGGTCCAACTGTTACTCTCTTTGGTGACTCACTTTATTTTTGTATTTACTCTTGTCCTTTAGCTCCCATTTCCTCCTGATAAAATGAACAACACAACTTATTTGGGCATGACTGAAGTATTTCTTCATGATTAGAATCCATAAACAATCTCCCAGCCTATAAAACCTTACTTCCTGGTGTCCCAGTGACCAAACTTACATTTGTAGGTCAGCATTTATAGTGGGAACTGCCCATGTAGACATGTCACACTGTAACCACACCCAATCACCACTGGAGATAGTGTCTTGATTCAGTCTGTGAATTATTTTGGCACATCTTACACCATTTCTCCATCAACCTTTAACTCAGCCTCACCTGAAGACTTCAGGGAAGGGGTAATTTTATGACATCCTGATGTATGGTCCCTTTGTGTAACAGTGTAGAGTTACAGCAATGGTTTCCTATATTGGTAAATAACTGCATTAACAATACAACTGAGTATTCAGGTTCACTAATTGATGATTGGAGTTCGGTGTTTGATTTGATTTATTGTAGTCACATGCACCTGAGTGCAGTGAAAAGCTTTGTTTTGCGAGCAATACAGGCAGATCATAGCAAACAAGGACATGCAGATCGTAGGGTGCTGAGACAGAGTGAGGTAAACAGCTGCACAGGAGGTACACAAAGCAAGATCAACATTAACAAGATCCACATTGTGTTGATCAAGCGAAAGACGATGACTTCCCCTGGTGGAAAATCACTAAAACTTAGCCACAGCGTGGCCCACACTTGGTGGTAGCAAGCACGTCATTTGCAGATCCCCCAGACCCAACCCAACAGCACTACCTGGCCTCGATGTCCATTCATCAGTCCAATAATGGCAGGGAAGAAGCTGCTCTTGAACGTGTTGGGACGTGTAAAAGCTCTTGTATCTTCTGCCTGATGGAAGAGGATGGAAGAGATCAATACTGGGGTGGGAGGGGTCTTTAATAATGTTGGCAGCCTTTCCACGGTAACGAGAAGTGTAAATGAAGTCCATGGACGGGAAGTTGGCTTCCATGATGGTCTGGGCTGTGCACACAACCTGTAGTTTCTGTTGTATTCATATCCACACCGAGTGTACCTCCAGCAAGGGACCATTCAATACAGGCAGGACAGCTAGAGAAACCCATCTGAACATAGTGGTCTAAACCCCATCCATGTGTGCAAAGGAAACAGATCAAGAGGGATACCTACTGTTAAGAAAAACTGATACAAATCAGATGCGTAGACGTTTTTAAAAGAAGCTGAACAAAGTTTAATTTCAATAATTCTGGCAGTAGTCATTTCCAAATAGGTTCACTGAATAATGTGTAAACTTAGCAGTGGATTGAGAGTAGGTAAAGGCTCGTTTAACAGGAGACTGGTTTACAAGATGTTCCCCTGGAAGTGCACAACCAGTATTTATTCACTCAACTGTGAAAAGGATGGATTTTAATAACTTGCTCTAACAAGGGACCTTTCCAGCTGCAATACTGAGATAGCCCTTTGCCTCTCCCATTAAAACACTGCACTGAACACAAATGCTAATAAATCCAGAAACATTTTATTACCATCTCCTGCCCTCCTGTGGGAAAGGTAGAGCATAGTTTTTAAAACTATTTACGTGGATGTAGCTGACCAGTCAATGATTTATTGCCCATTCCTAATTGCCCTTAATAATGTGGCAGTGAGCCACTTTCTAGGACCACTGCATTCCATATGGTATAACTAAGAGGAACTTGCAAGTGGTGGTGCACCCATATTTGTTGCCCTTATCCTTCTAGATGGTAAACGTCACAGATTAGGAAGGTACTATCAAGGGAGCCTTGATGAGTTATTGCAGTGTCGAGTTGCATGGAGTTTGTTGGAACTGGATGCATCCAGGCATGTGGATCCTATTTCATTCTATTCCTGACTGTGCCTTGTCGATGAATTGGTTTTGAGGAGTCAGGAGCTGAGTTATCACCCCACATGTCCCAGTTCTGACCCGCTCTTATAGATACTGCATTGAAGTGGCTGGTCCAGTTTAATTCCTGCTCAGTGGTAACCCCCAGGATGTTGGTGGTGACTGCTTCAGCAATGGCAATGCTATTGAATGTCAAAGGGGAAGTGGTCAGAGTCTACAATAATGGGCACGTTCATTATCTGGCATTTTTCTGGTGAAAATCTTACTTCCTACTTATGTACCAAAGCCAAGATATTGACCAGGTCTTGTGGAATAAAGTAGATTCAGTATCAATCTACATTCTTGATGAAGGGCTTATGCCCGAAACGTTGACTCTCCTGCCCCTCAGATATTGCCTGACCTGCTGTACTTTTCCAGTTCCGCACTTTTCGACCCTGACTCTGCAGCATTGGCAGGCCTCACTTTCTCCTCAGTACCTATACAATCAAACAACCCCAATACTAGCCTTACGGTGGAGGGAAGTCATTGATGAGGTGACCTCGCACTCTACCCTGAGGAACCTAATCCAGGACATACTGCAGCTGAAAGGATTGGCCTCCAGCTATTAGGACCATCTCCCTTTTCTCTGCCCCACCCCCCCAAACACCATCCCCCCCAACCCCACCCCCGCCACAGACCTGGCCAGCAGCGAGCTTTTGCTCAAATCCCATTGACATTAGATTTCCTAAAATTGTCTGATGCTACACTTGGTAAAATGCTACTTTAATAATGGAATTAGAATAGTTAGGTGTTTGTTTTTTTGCCCTTGCTGACTTCAGTGCTTTTTCCAATTAATGTTCAACATGGAAGACAGATTTAGCAGCTGAGTAGAGCAATATGAGGTGATCAAAAGGAGCTTTCCTTGGCCGTGTTTAATCTGACGCTATGGAATTTAATAGGATAAAATAATCAAGTCAATGACTGTCATGGCCACTCCCACTGGACCTAGTCTCTGATGGGTCAGTACACACCTATGGAAATTATAACTTATTTGTACTCCTTATGTCAGACTGGATGCAAGGCTCTCAATTGGAAAGATGTTGCTAAAACCTGAGAGGTTGCAGAAGAGATTTACAAGGCTGTTGCCAGGGTTGGAGGGTTTGGGCCATAGGGAGAGGCTGAATAGGCTGGGCCCATTTTCCCTGAAGTGTCAGAGGCTGAGGGGTGACCTTATAGAGGTTTATAAAACCGAGGGGCATGGATAGGGTAAACAACCAAGGTCTTTTTCTGCAGGGTAGCAGAGTCAAAATATAGAGGGCACAGGTTTAAGGTGAGAGGGGAAAGATTAAAAGGGACCCAATGGACAACTTTTTCATGGAGAGGGTGGTGCATGTATGGAATGAGCTGCCAGAGGAAGTGGTGGAAGCTGGTACAGTTACAGCATGTAAAAGGCATCTGGGTGGGAATATGAATAGGAAGGGTTGAGAGGGAATGCTGGCAAATGGGACCAGATGAATTTAGGCTATCAGGTCAGCATGGGCAAGTAGAGCCAAAGGATCTGTTTCCATGCTGTACATCTCTAGGACTCTATTAGAAGGGAAATCGAACATTAAAGTAAGGAATCTATCCTTCTGTGATATGTGGCATTAGTGAGATCATATCTTGAATACTCACCTATCCTGGGAAAAAAGATAGTGTCTATTTACCCTATCCATTCCCCTCATGATTTTATAAACCTCTATAAGGTCTGCCCTCAGCCTCTCATGCTCCAGGAAAAACACCTCTGCCTATTCAGCCTCTCCCAACAACTCAATTCCTAACCCCGGTAACATCCTTTGAAATCTTTACTGCACCCTTTCAAGTTTAGTATCTTTCCTGTAGCAGGGAGACCAGCCAAACCGATCTCTCTGCAGATCACAGTCTTGCCATCTTTAATGTATCCAGCAAATTTCTTCTGCACCCGTTATACCCTTCCTTGGCTCAGGAGAGCAAAACTGCGCACAATACTCCAGATGTGAGTCTCACCAAAACCCTGTGAAACTCCAGTAAGACATCCCTACCTTTGCATTCAAATCCTCTTGCAATGAAGGCCAATATACCATTTAAGAACATCAGAACAACAATCAGGAGTAGGCAATTAACCCCTCGAGCCAGCTCGATTACTTGCTACAGTCAAGGCTGATCTCATCTCAGCCTCAACTCCACTGTCTTGCCCACTCTCCAACCCATTAGTTATTAAAAATCTGTCTGTCTATCTCCTCCTTAAATTTACTCAATGTCTCAGTATTCACCACATACTGGGGGGAGTGAATTCCACAGATTCACAGCCTTTTAAAAGAAGTCGCTCCTTCTTATCTGTGTTTTAAATCTGCCATCCCTTATCCTAAAACTATGACCTAGCACTATTTGCCTTCCTAATTACTCACTATACCTGCCTATTTACATTAAATGTACAAGGACACCTAGATCTCTTTGAATATACATACTTCCCAATATAACACTATTAAATAATACTCTGCCTTTATTTTTCACACCTAAGTATATAACTTCACATTTATCAATATTGTGTTGATATGCTGTTGATGTATTGTTGACAATTATATGCTCAACTTGCCTATCTAAAAAAGGTTCCCTCAAATTGCATGAGCAGAACCTGTTGAATTATTTGATGTGAGACAACAAAAAATGACGACTGGAGTGAAGATTACTCCAGACTGTTAATAGAGGCTTCTCCTTGTTGCTGCTAACTGTGGAGGCTAACTAAGATGGCAGCTACATATGACAATAAGATGGCAACTAACTAAGATGGCAGCTACCTGTGACACTGCATCACTTCCTGTGATGGTGTGACTACTTCCATAAGTTTAAATGAGTCTGTTTCGCATGTGAGATAGCCTCATATGGGGAATTGTAATCGATCAAAATACCTCGACAGTGAGTGCATTCAAAGAATTGCAGCTTACCCATGTGATGGGCACAGCATGACATTGCTGCACTGTCTGATTGATTGACCTCTTCATTTGGGGCAGGAAGAGGCCATTCAGCCCCTCAGGCCTACTCAGCCATCCTAGATCAGTGCCAATCATCTACCTCAAAGCCAAACTCCTGTGCCACCCTCATATTCCTTAATATCATTAAGAAGAAGAAGAAAGCTATCAATCTTCTGTCTGCAGCATACTTAATTAATGGGCTTCTACTCTATAGAGGCCTGTATCATGTCACTAAGTCTCTCTTTATTTATACTTGGAGAATCCTTGACACTGATCCAACTCCCTCAGAGCCAGCTGTCAGAATGAACAAGATTCCTGAATCTGCTATTCTTATCTGTCAACCAGGCCTCCCTGATTGGGGTTGTTAATCCTGGTCCAATCAGGGATCTCATTATACGAGGTCCACGGAGCTGACTTCATTACAATCATTACATCCCTCTCCCTCTGAATCCAAAATCATAGGCCATTCATTTCTCCTGGAGCATTTCAGCACTGGGTCAGGTTCTTCCAACTCTGCCCTGATACAGGTGGCGTGTAATGCACAGTATTCCCCACCCCCCCCCGCTTTGGAAGAAATCCATTCTCCTCTTCGGGTGGTAAAGGCACCGAGGCACCAACAACCACCATGTCCATCTCAGACTCTTAGGAATTTTCAATGCCTGACAGAGACGGAGAACTCCCAGAAGAGTTGGAAATGCAGTCAAGGAGCCCAGAGCATTTTGTTCCTGCACCATTTGAGACGTTGGAGCCTTTATGGTCCACATGCTTGTTCAGGAGTGTTGCGCCTTTATACGTCAGTGTATCTGACCTCACATCGACCTAGACTCTTGCCCATTCAGGGTCATTCCTGTGGTTCCTACACCGAACTTCGGCCTCCAAAGTAAACTGTCTCTCTTGCTTAGAGGAGTCTTGTGTCCGGCATTGGCGTTCCTGAGGCCATTTCCTCCTCCACCCCAGATCCAGGAAGATTAGATTTAAGCCGGTGTGGAGTCTTCTTCCCATTAGGAACTCTGCTGGACCTATCCCTGTATTTGCATGAGGGATGGTCCAATAATCAATTAGGAACCTGGACAGCTTGATATTGAGTGAAGCTGGAGGCTGTTTCTTTCAGCCTGCATTCAAAGTTCAGACTGCCCAGCTATCATCTATGTGAGGGATTGGGTATTTATCCAGCTGTGAGAAGCAGTTTACTGTTAAATTGCCTTCACTCAAGTGTTCCCCAAGGTCAGTCAGACCGGCGAGGGTATCCACTTCCATCGGAATACCCTGCAACTCATATGCTCCACTTGCCACCCTTTCCAATGATAAAGCCAGTTGTAAGGCCTGTTTGGCTTCAGCTAGTAGACAATAGACAATAGGTGCAGGAGTAGGTACGTTTGCATGTTTACATCAATAATCCCACACACCAAATGGTCTCACAGTATCACATTAAAGGGTTAAACTAAAGTCACATGCCTCTGCCAGTCACTTTAACCTCATCAAAAATCCCAATATGGGATTCTCCTGGTTGTTGAACTGCCAAGTAAAACCAAGAGCATCTCAGGATTAGAGGATGGGGTAATAATCTTCCTTAACTCTTGAAAGGTTTCAGTATTTGGTGCCTCAGGGAAAGTTAAACTTCTCAAAACCAAAAGAGCTGCAGGTCCACAAGCTCTCAGCAGAATTACGCATGACTTTTCATTTGCCCCAATGTCATCTGTCCGGAAAAAAAATAACACATTCTTTCCACAAACCCGTCCAGTCTTCCGTGGCAGAATCGAATGAGTCAGGTTTTCCAAATAACGGAATGGTGTCAGAAATGCTTACCCCCAACTCAAAGATGACTGTTGTGAGTGAACTCCTTCAGGAATGCGCTCTTCACATGTTACCACTGAAGTATTTCCACAGAGGCCGATAACCCATCACCAAGTCACTCAGTATTTACACGTGGAGAGTCCTTGACACTGATCCAGCTCTCAGAGTGAGCATAACCTCTGACACTCCTGTTTATTTTTTATATATTTCTCCTTTTTTAATTTTATTAAACAATACACAGTTTACAAAACAATTAACATTAACAGCTGCATAAGATAAACGGCAATTTTACGAGGGAGAGCAGTAAAGCCAGGCCCCAAACCCTAAAGTTCAAACACTTTTCAGAGAAATGAGGACAAAACACTCTTGTTTATGTCTGTCAGCTAGGGCTCCCTGATTGGATCAGGTTAACAGTCCCAACTGAGGCCCACCTGGCTCACCTCATTACAATCACTACATTTGCCTCAGTGACAACGCTGCTACCAACTCTCCTTCTTTTGTCTGTCCAGTAGCATTCGAGTAAATTGTGGTCGAGTTTAAACCATTAGTAAGTCCCAACTTCATTTAGGTGAAAAGACAAGGTTTATTACATCTTAGTAAGGGAAGTAAAGTTACCATAGTGCTGCTCTTCCATCAAAGAGAGAGAGACAACTTGCGGTGAATTTAACTTGAGGGTCATTATACCTCAAGCTTGGTTAAGCAGGCAAGACTTTAACAGTAATCTCAGGCTGTACAGGAATTGAACTGACATTGTTAGACATCAATCTGGATCACAAAACCGACGTCCAATCAACTCACGCCCCCCCTCCCCCCCTTTTATCTTACGACATCTTAGTAACTATGTACAGGTTGCCAGCGGGTGAAATTAGAACCAGGGGGCAGAGCCTCAAATAAGGGGGAGCAGATTTAGGAAGAACGTCCTTGGGTTGTGAATCTGTAGAAATCCCTGCCCAATGAAGCAGTTGAGATTACCACATTGAGTGTTGTTAAGACAAAGATAGATAGATTTTTGATCAGTTAAAGAAATTAAGGATTATGGTGAGTGGGTGGGTAAGTGGAACTGAGTACACAAAGAGATCGGCCATGATAGAATAGACTGGAATCCCAACAGTGCAGAAGCAGGCCATTTAGCTCATCGTATCCACACCGACCCTCTGAACAGCGTCCCACCCAGACCCAACCTATCCCTGTAACCCTGTATTTCCCATGGCTAACCCACCTAATCTGTACAGCCCAGTCACTATAGGCAATTTAGCATGGCCAATCCACCCTAACCTTCACATCGCTGGACTGTGGGAGGAAACTGGTGCACCCAGAGGAAACCCACATAGACACAGAGAAAATATGTAAACTCCACACAGAGGGTGGAATCAAACCCAGGTCCCTGGTGCTGTGAGGCAGCAGTGCTACCCACTAAGCCCTCCTTTGTTTCTTAAATGCATGTTCCATCTCTTTCTCTATCTCTAACGCCCACAACCATCCTTCCCTCTCTCTCTCTGTCTCTCACTACATAGCTGTATTATTTTCCTATTCCATTGTATTGAATGGTGGGTTGGGCTGGATGGGCCAGATGGGCAAAAACAATGACTGCAGATGCTGGAAACCAGATTCTGGATTAGTGGTACTGGAAGAGCACAGCAGTTCAGGCAGTATCCGAGGAGCAATAAAATCGACATTTCGGGCAGATGGGCCAGATGGCCTACTCCTCCCCTTATTTCTTAACGTTGTAATGTGTATTATGCTGATGGTAACATGAGGTGTGTAAAACCTGACTGTCTCCAATGGCAATTGCCCAGAACTGCCCGTTACTGGGGAAACGGAACAGATTTTTGGGCCTCAGACCTGAGTAAAACAATGTGGGGGAAACACCTTACAGTAAGCTCTAATACCAAATGGCTGCTTTCTGGGCAAGATTCAGTGCTTCCTTCACACAGTTAAATTCAATTGTTATCTCACCAACATTACTTACACAGAAATAGTCAACTCGGTCAGATTTATTAAAATAAAAGACCAGCAAACTAAATGATACAATGGATTGAAACTGAATTCTTTTGAATGATTAATTTACAATGGGTGTTAGTGGAATAATGCATAGGTTGGTGATGGACCCAGTGGGAAAATATATAATGTTTAACCTTTTTCCCCCTTACAGACAACAGTGCTGTATGCAAGAGATCTAATTCTACAGCTAGATGCGAAATGGATTGCTTAAGTGCTTAATGCTGTTAATTATTGAAGGGGTTTTCTCCACGCCCCTTCAGCCGAAGTATGAATTGGAATATTGTTGTCCAAGCAATTGCAGCTTCTAAGATTTGTTGACAGTAAGTAAAGCACTGAAGGACACCAGTTGGCCTATCAGCCCAGTATTGAATTTGCATACTCTAATCCCGTTTCCCTTCTCTGTCCCTTTCATAATCTTGCTTTTCAAATGTGCCTCAGTCGCCACTCGTGGTGAGACATTTTAATGATCCACTGTGAGAAAAATGCATCCCGCTTTCCTGCTTTAGTCTCCAAATATAATCTAACCTTTAGCCTATAATTCTCATCGTTGACCCCCAAATGGTGAAAACAGCCTTTTAATGCTTGGAAGCTTCAATTAGATTTTTATCTGACCTCCTTTATTCAATAAGGACAGACATAATTTTTCAACTCTTTTCATGCCTAATCTTTCACACTAATGATTATTTTTCTGGATTTAACTTGGCTTCTTCCCACTGACCAGAACGTCCTTTAATTAATAATGGGACTGACCAGAGCTTCCCACATGACTCTAACTGTGGCGTATAACAATGTTTCTGCACAAAAACCAAATTCGTTGACATTTTTGTTTGGTTTTGCAACACGGTTTTGTGTAAGAAGCAATGTGGAAGGTTTGACAGCATCCTAGGGGGCTTTCCGGGATTAGACTGTGCCAGAAATTTACGAGAGCCCAGTCTCATTGTCAGCCTCACAGGCCAATGTGAAGCTTGCATTGTGTAAGATGGTCGATGCTTAGTAAAAGCTGCCAAGAGATTCAGTGAATCACAGAATTGTTACGGTGCTGAAAGAGGCCCTTCAGCCCATTGTGCCGGCACTGACTCTATTACCACGTGCCAATCTCCTGCCGTTTCCCCATATCCCTGCACACCATTACTATTCCAAATAGCCATCCACTGCCCCTCTTGAATGCCTCAATTGAATCTGCCTTCCCTACATTTCCAGACAGACTTGCTGTGTGAGAAAGTTCTTGGTTTGCACTTCACTTTAAATCCAGGCCCCTCTTATTGTTTTCCAGGCGGGAACACTTTCTCTCCATCTGCTCTGTTCATGATTTTGGAAACTTCCACCAAATCTCCTCTCAGTCTTCTTCTCTCCAAGGGGAACAGTTCCAACCTCTTCAGTCCACCCTCACAACGGAAGTTTCTCATTCTTGGAACCATTCTTGTTAATCGCTGCTGCACTCTCTCCAATGCATTCGCATCCTTTCTCTAATGTGGTGCCCACAACTGCACACAGTGCTCCAGCTGAGGTCTAACCTCCTCCTTCACCTCTATCCAAGGCCCTAAAGGAGCCTTCCACATCCATCAAAGTTTTACTTGCACATCCACTGATATCATTTATTGTATCCGTTGCTCCCGATGCGGTCTCCTCTACATTGGGGAGACTGGACGCCTCCTAGCAGAGCACTTTAGGGAACATCTCCGGGACACCCGCACCAATCAACCACACCGCCCTGTGGCCCAACATTTCAACTCCCCCTCCCACTCTGCCGAGGACATGGAGGTCCTGGGCCTCCTCCACCGCCGCTCCCTCACCACCAGACGCCTGGAGAAAGAACGCCTCATCTTCCGCCTCGGAACAATTCAACCCCAGCCACCCTCCTCTAGCTTATCTCTTCAGGCTCACTGCCTTTATTCCTGATGAAGGGCTTTTGCCCAAAACGTCGATTTCGCTGCTCCTCAGATGCTGCCTGACCTGCTGTGCTCTTCCAGCACCACTAATCCAGTGTCTCATGCAAGTCCTACATCACCTCTTGCTCTTGTACTTTATGCCCTTATTAATAAAGCTGAGGACACTGTGTGCTTTACTTGTCTCTTTCTCTATGTGTTCTTCCACCTTCAATGATCTGCAGAAGGTTTCATTAATAGCTGGTTGTCAATTTCCAAACAGGGTTTCATTGGGAAAACAAATGTGTAAGACAGAAGTTCAATGCAGATTCGTTAAACGACAGCTAGTTGTAAATTGCAGTGATGTCTGGAGACCATGGATCTTTTCCAGAATGGTTAGCACGGGAAACTATCCCCTGACTGGAGGAGGTAAGAAAGGTGGCGAGATGGGCAAACAATTAGGCAAGTTCCCCCTGCAAAAGATACTTGCCCCCTTCTCACCATTTTCTTGTTAATCGTAGAGTCCCTAAATAAACCATTCAGCCTATTGAGTTTGCATCGACTTTCCAAAACGCATCCCACTCAGGCCCACCCTATCCCTGCATTTCCCATGGCTGATCCACTTAGTCTGTACATCCGTGGACACTATGGACAATTTAGAATGGCCAATCCACCTGACTTGCACATCTTTGGACTGTGGGAGGAAACATGGAGAAAATGTGCAAACTGCACACAGACAAGTACGTAAATTTGGAATTGAACCTGGGTCCTTGGCATTGTGAGGCAGCTATGCTAAACACAGAGCCACCATTCCCAACAAATTAAGGCCCTTGAATGGTCCAAAAATGGTCACATAAGGATCTCACCTTGTCCCCAATCTGGTTACCTGTCTGGCTTCCTTACTACTGTGTTGTCAGGCGGGGAGGGGTGCTCCATTTACGCCAATCTGGGGACAGTTAGGGCAACAATGGGTGGGGGGGGCAAAAGAGTGATTAGATTAGATTACTTTACAGTGTGGAAACAGGCCCTTCGGCCCAACAAGTCCACACCGACCCGCCGAAGCGTAACCCACCCATACCCTTACATTTACCCCTTACCTAACACTACGGGCAATTTAGCATGGCCAATTCACCTGACATGCACATCTTTGGAATGTGGGAGGAAACCGGAGCACCCGGAGGAAACCCACGCAGACACGGGGAGAACGTGCAAACTCCACACAGTCAGTCGCCTGAGACGGGAATTGAACCCGGGTCTCTGGCGCTGCGAGGCAGCAGTGCTAACCACTGTGCCACCATGCCGCCCACAGTGGCTGCTGAAAGTCAATCCCTTTGTCTCTAATTCTGCTGAACCCTTCCCCCTCCCCACCCACAGCCTCAGTGGAAAACAACCCACCATCTTGCCATTCGATCATGTAAAGCCTGAGCATTCAGTAACCACCTCTAGGACCCAGAAGCTGCTAGGATCGGACATCTGTATCAAGGCCTGTGATTGGCCAAGAACCTCTGGCTCTGTTGATTGGAGCTTTCTGGTTCCTGGCGGATAGGTAGTCACCAATGAAATCGCCACACTGTGAGCACAGGGGCAATAAATTGAGTTCATATTATTCTTTCTCAATTTTGTAAACTGCTGTGAGCTTCAGTCGCACTTACAACAGATACCCACCACGACCCAAAATCCGACCACACTCTGATGGGTGTTTTCACCACAGCATCTCGAACATTGTGTTCTACCTTATTATCATTCAGAAGATAGGTCATTAACCGGAAACGTTCACTCTCTGTCTGCCTCTGCAGAGACTCTCTGTCCTGCTGAGTATTTCAGCATCTTCTAATACTCCAATTCCCTTCCTTCACAAAGCTGGTTGCTTTTTATTCCTTCCGTTTATAATTTTGTTTTGTTTGATTTGATTTATTATTGCCACATGTACTGAGATACACTTAAAATAAGGTATTGTTTTGCGTACTGTCCAGACAAATCATACCTTACCTAAGTACATCAGGGTAATAGAACAGAATGCAGAGTATAGTGTTACAGCCACAGAGAAGGTGCGGAGAAAATCAACTCTAACATATGAGACATAAGTCTGATAACAGTGGAGAAAGAGCTGTTCCTAAATCTGTTGGTGTTTTCCAATTTCTTTATTCTACACCCAATGGAAGAGTTTGAAAGAGAGGATAACTAGAGTGGAAGGGGTCTGTGATTATGATGGCTGCTTTCCCAAGGCAACAGGGAGTGTAGGCAGAGTCAGTGGAAGGAAGGCTGGTTTTTGTAATGGACTGGCCTGTGTTCATGACTCTGTGTAATTGTTTGCGGTCTTAGGCAGAGCAGTTGCCATACTGAGCTGTGATGCATCCGGATAGGCTGCTTTCTATGGTGCATCTATAAAAATTGGTAAGAGACATTGTGGACTTGCTGAATTTCCTGAGCCTTCTGAAGATGTAGTGGCATGGTCTGCTTTCTTGACTGTCGCATTGACATGGATGGACTAGGACAGGTGGTGGTGATATTTACTCTTAGGAATATGAAGCTCTCAACCACCTCCACCTCAGCAACATTGATACAGACAGGGGCGTGTCCTCGACTCCACTTCCTGAAGTCGATGACCAGCTCTTTCATTTTGCTGACATTGTGGGAGAGGTTGTCGTATTTACACCTTGCCACTAAACTCTCTACCTCCAGCAATATCCCATTCATCTGGTAAGCACAGGGCTTCTCCTTTACAAGATGTGAGGCATAGGCGATGTGACTGTTCTCCTGGGAATGTGGGAATCAGGCAAAGCTTAGGGAAAATCTAAACAGAAAGTGTATTTGGGGCATTGCTTATCCTTCCACTAATAATGCACAATCTCATTTATCATTTATCTGTTTGTGGGAGCTTACTGTGCACAAATTAGCCAGCACCTTTTGTACAATGCAACAACAAATATACCACAAAAAGTGTTTCAACAACTGCAAGGTCCTCTGGGGTGATCTGAGGTCATGAAAGGCTGTGTATTAAAGCAAAATTCATCAGTGTGGATTAATGCAAAGGATCTCCTCAAGGTGGGTGATTGGGTGTAGCTGAAATTCCGTGTATGTTTTGGATACTTGAAGGACAGTCCAAAGGCATGGATGGTGTAATACCTGGGAATGCAGTTGAGATGTTGGAGCAGGAGAATAATCTCGGAGTTTTAATGGACAGGAGACTGAAAAACCAGCATAATGTTCCTGGGCTGTTCAGTCATTCGCTCATTATGATTCGTCAACAATTCCATTATTGCTGCACTACTCTGACAGTAGAAAGTGATGGAAGTAGACCTTGGCTTGTTTCTCTCTTTGAGGCTTTGAGTCTGGAAGAGTTTTGTCTGCCAACTGTGACTCTTCTTTTTAAATCAATGACCCCCATCACCCAAGAGTAGGTCCACACCATTCAACACCTGCTGAGTTACACAGATTTAACTCAAAGAGACTGCCTCTAGGGATGAGGGATGTCATGGATCAATTGGCAAAGTCGGGACTATTCCATTCAGAAAAGAGAAGATTGATCAAAGTATTCAAAATACTAGCAGTGAGTTGAGGGGTGCGTAGGTTAAGTTACTATATTTGTCATTAGGATTACATCTCGGCACAACATCGTGGGCCAAAGGGCCTGTTCTGTACTGTACCTTGCTATGTTCTATGTTCTAAAATCACGCGTTGTCTTAATCGAGAAGATAGAGAGAAACTGTTGCCATTGGTGGAAGGGCCAAGGATGAGAGGATTGGAGGTATTTGGTAAAAGAAATAAAGGTGACAATGAGGAAAGCTGTCTTCCTGCTATGAGTGGTGAGAATGTTGGGTGAAGTACCTGAGAATGTACAGGGGTTAGGGTGAAACAGGGCTTTCAAAAACAAAGCAGATAGTTTTCTGAAGACAAGAACACCTTTCCATGTCAAACACAAAGAGCAATGAAATGGCATTGGTCAGTTGCATTTGCTGAGACAAAACAGACTGACTGGCTCCTTTTGTACTTTAACCACTTTTCTTTTTAATTCGATGAAAGAACGTATCTCTGTTCCATTTTCATTTCCTTCACTTTGTAGTTTGTGAATTTCTACAGGACCTGTACCTTTTGGGCATCAATATTGTATCAGATGATTGTAAAAAGAAGCTGGGTATGCACATGAAGGAGAGAGGAATAATAGGAGATATCAATAAGATTCAATGAAGAGGGGACTCATGCTGAACATAGACACTAGATGAGTCACATGGCTGGTTTCTGAACTGTAAATCCTATATCCTGACCAACGATCATATGATACAGTCCAGTATGTTACTGTTATATAACAGGACTATTTAGCTCCATGTAACGTTTAGAATATAATTCAAGTGCTAGCCAGTTTTGAGAAGATTTGTAGCTCAGATTGAGATTGTGGATGTAGGTTTGCTCACTGAGCTGGGAGGTTCATGTGTAGACATTTTTGTCACACTACTAGGTAACATCTGCAGTGGGCCTCCAAGTAATGCTGATAATTCCTGCTTTCTATTTATATGTTTGGGTTTCCTTAGGTTGGTGATGTGGTGATGTCATTTCCTGACACCACTGCTCCGAGTGTGGGATCCTTGTTGGTAGCCTGTGAAAGGTTGTATAGTGAGACAACAGGCTGACTTTAGCGAGGATAGGCTTTTGACCACTCGGTTTTGGAAGATAGATCTCTTGCCACTGGATCAGAAGGTTGATACCTTAAGGCTCACTCTGTCGTTCTCCCACTCTGTCATCTCAATGTCATTCACATGTCCTACATCATCCATGTCTTCCTGCTGTCCACCAAATATCGAAAACGTATACGAAATTGCAACTCACTCCATTGTTTCAGGTGGATGTGAAAAACCCAAAGGTGCTTTTTCTGCAGATGGAAATTCTCACTGGGCAATGTTTAACTTCAACTACCTCCACCAAAAAAAAACAGATGATCTGGTCACTGTCACAGTGTTGTCTGGGAGCTTGCTATGTGCAAATTGGTTGCAGTGTTTCCCATATTACAACTGTGGTTACACCTGAGAGAGTAAGCCATTGGTAATAAAGTATTTTATTCTGTTTGAAGGTCATGAAAAGCATCATATGAATACAACGCTGTTGTTATTGATACAGTGCGTGTTCTCACACTGTCAAACCAGGTCAAGACAGTACAGTGCAGTGCAACTGGAACACAGATTTGAAGTGTTTTAACTCAACACTAGCTGCAGCTGGAGAGTAGATGCTGACCACTGCAGAGTCAGGGCCTGAGCTGACGGTTGAATAAAATGGAGAGGATCTCTGAGAGATCTCCACTTCCTTTGCTTTGGACTCACACCAGGTCCAGACCCTGTGATATATCTCAACCACACAACCTCATTATCCGCGGGAAGCTGAAACCACTTCCCAATACAGGAAAACTCCTTCCTGATAGTGCCGGGGAACTCACTCACTTCCCTGATGCAACAAAGAGGAATCTTCAGCGTGATCAAAAGGCTACCTTCCTAATAGAACAACAGCTTACATTTATAGAGTCCCTGTGCCATCCCAAACTGCTTCAGAGGAATGTTATAAAATAAACATCAGATGAACCACACAGCGGGTATTAGATCAGACAACCCCATGCTTGGTTAAAGGGTTAATTTTGAAGGAATGCCCTTGAAAGCAAGGTAGAGAGATGGAGAGATTGAGGAAGGGAATCCCACAGTTTCAGTTCTTAGCAAATGAAGGCACTGGCACTGCTGTTGGGAATTAAAATTAAAATTGGGATTGCGTGACAGGTGAGAGTACAAAGATCTCGGAAGGTTAGAGAGGATTAGAAAACAAAGGATAAGAACATCCAGATCAAGACAATGTTTGACCAAGAGGTGGAGACTTAATCAGGTTTCAACCAGCAGAAAGAGAAAGACAAAGAGAAATTGCTCCTTAAACTGAGAAAGCTTAAAGGAAGACAGTGATAGAATTCTTGCAGTGTTCTGTTCCGTGCAGCTGCCTCTCCTCTGTAACTCCCTGCGAGTCCGGAGTAGAAGTTAAAGATTGTTGGGCAACCATTGGCACTGAGGCAGGGACCCCAGCAATTAAGGACAATCAACACTAACCATTTCAGAAAGTGTCCAAATATTTCAACATCTTCCTTTTTTGCGACCATGTTCCATCAATATAAGTATCCATGTACACTCAACAAAAGTGGATTAACGTCCTGTTTGAAACATAAAACCCCAAAGTGTATCACCTGTACCATATCTCTGAGGCATAAAACACAATTTACTATTATTTCCATACTTTTAATTTGATAGGGTAAGATGTTTCTTGAAGACAGCTCTAGCTACAAATGCCTTTGATAGATGACCATTAATTAACTGCAATGATTTTTTTTTCTCTACAGTACCAACTTTTTAATTAACCTTATTCATGAGAGTTTGGCACAACCTCAGGGGTGTTAATATAATGTGTATATATCTAAGTAGCTGTGAAAGTGTGGTCTCATCAACATAATGGTATCACCTCCATTCATTTCCCTCCCTGTCTAGTGCTAGTTGCTTTGCTCATGGTTTGTTTCCTGACCCTCACTAATTCTACATACATCATGCTCATACAATGTTAAATATTCAGTACACTATCTCTATATAAATGACATCATGTGTCCGTGACCAGAATTCCTGGCGTTCCAAACTCTAATACGTCCTTTAGGCATATTTAATCAATGAAGCACAGGAGGAAATAAATTCACATTTCAAGTGGTGGTCGACACATCACTCTGCAAAACCCATTTGAGAAATAATTAGCCTTTGCTTATCCCTGTGTTAATTTAAAAAAATTGCATGGTTCATTACAAATTAGCTCAAGTAATCCCCAATAATAAGCCATAGGTTTTAGGGTAAATCCATTATGTGATCTGAAGAATCGGATTATGCTCTTCAATTTGGAATCTCGGATTATCCATTGTCATCATTTATTTCCCTGCCGTCAGTCACCAGAGGACATACTTAAACAATGTCAGCCCCTCTCCCTCTCTCCCTGCCCAAGGGGGCCCAATTCATTTTAAGGTGAGATTTCAGACTGTTAACTAGTCAAAGCTTGATTACAACTGACACACAGTCATCATTGCTGTCCTTTCATCAATCATCTCTTACGAAGCATATCACATTTTGAACTTAGTTTTCTTGTAGCAGGGAAATGGCTAATGGAAAGTTCTCTCTGTATGTTTGGTTAGCTGTGCCAAACACTCTAAGGTTCGTCCTTCATATCTGAAGAAGTCTAGGTGCAAATTTACAGTCAGTTCTTGCAGTTACAGGACCTTTAGCTCAAAGTGATTGAGCTGGAGGCATTAGCAGCAAACATAAGGCAGCATTAAGGAGGGAGAAATATACCTGCAGACTTTATGCCAGAAAGCAGTAAAACACCCTTGTGACAGGGACTTCTGATTTGATCAGGGAAAGGAGGGAGTGAGGCACATAAAGGCTCCCAGAGGGCAGGAGACTCCAGCTTCACAATTATCCCACAGGTTTGAGGCTGTCTCCGTTGGTTTGGGTGAGAGTGGGGACTGCAGGGCTGGTCAACTAACTCACCATTGTCCTGAGCGACAGGAGGCCAGGATAGCGGGGAGTAAGGAAGAATGTAACAGGGACGGTATAGGACAAGGGAATCATACTGTTCTCTATGACAAGGTATCATAGAATCCTTACGGCGCAGGTCGAGGCCATAAGGTCCACACTGACCCTCCAAACAGCATCCAACCCAGACCCACCCACTGACCTAACTTTGTAATCCTGCACTTCCCATTGCTAATCCACCCAGTCTGCGCATACCTGGGCACTCTATCATGGTTAATCCACCTAACCTGCACATCTTTGGACAGTGGGAGGAAACCAGACACACGGAAAACGTGCAAACTCCACACAGATTGTTACCCAAGGCTGGAATCAACCCAGGTCTCTGGCGCTGCAAGGTGGCAGTGCTAACCACTGAGCCACTAGGTAGTGGCACTAGCACTGAGGAACGTGTGCCAATAGGATGGTCTCCACCTGAACTATACTGGGACTGGTGTCCTCATGAGCTGCATAACAAGAGGAGTAGAGAAGGCTTGAAGTTACAAGGGGATCTGAGGGATTAAGTTTGGGTAATTTGAATAAATCAAGGAATAGAGTCAAGTCAGGAGAGCAAATGGTAATATAAAAAATGAAGATTAGCGGATGGCATGAAGAGACAGAGAAAGCAATGTAATTACAAGCGATTAAATTAATTCATATCATTTAAGAGAATAAATATGATCTAATATTCATACAGAGCTGCATATGATAGCAAGGATTGAGTTTTGAATATTGAGGGACATGTGACGTTCAAGAATCAGAAGCTAGCTAAGGATGGAGAGGTAGTACTGTTAATTAAAGATGGTGCAATAACATGAAATACATTACAGATGAATTAGTGAAAGAGATCAGAATGTAGAATGGGTTTTAGTGGAGTTGAGAAATGATGTAAGAGAGAAGTCACTGACAGAGTTATCTACAGGCCCCCTAGCAGTCATCATGTTGGAGGAAAACATATGCGAAGGGAAATATTGAGCGCTTGTGATAACAGCACAGGTATAATTATGAGTGACATTAACTTAAGTGTACACTATAAAAAATCAGGTTAGCAAAGGTAGCCTGGATGAGGAGGATATAGATAGATTATTGGAGCAGAATGCTTTGGAATCGAAAGGAAACAGGACATACTAGACTTGATATTGTGTAATGTAACAGGATTAATCTATTACTTAAGAGTAAAGACACCTCTAAGTAACACTGATCATAATACCAGTTTGAAAGGGAGAAGAATAAACATTTTCATCAATTATGTGTGCATGAAAGCTGACTCAGCTGAAATGGACATTGGTATTAGGTGAAGGGATACAAAAGTCAAGAAGCAGTGACAAATATTTAAAGGGGCATTTCAGAATACTCAAAATTAGTCAATTCCTACGACAAACAAAATTGCAAGGGGAGGATCCACTATGGGGAATAATCGGTAGGGAGTATGGGTGATGTGATGGCTCGGTGGTTAGCACTGCTGCCTCACAGTGCCAGGGATCTTGTGGAGTTTGCACCTTCTCCCTGTGTCTGTGTGGGTTTCCTCCCACAACACTAAGCTGTGCAGGTTCGGTGGATTGACCATCTTTGACAGGAAGAATAATAAAGCAGGATATTATTTAAATGGTGAACAATTGCAAAATTCTGAAGCACAAAGGAACCTTGGTGTTCTGATGTATGAGTCTGAAAATGTGAGTTTGTATGGGCAGTGAGTGATCAAGAAGAAGGTTAATGGGATGCTAATCTTTACTATGGGAGTAATTAAACAGAATGGTAAGAATGTTATTGTAGTGATTGTAATCAGTAGAATGGGGCTCAGTTGGCTGGGTCATTAGTTTACAGAGCAGTGTGATGCTAACAGCATGGGTTAAATTCCCATCACTGGTTTGAGGTTACCATAAAGGACTCTCCTTCTCAATCTCTTCCCTTGCCTGAGGTCTGGTAGCCCTCAGGTTAAATCACCACCAGTCACTTCTCTCTAATAAGAGAGTAGCCCCTACGGTCTGGTATTTCCATGACTAACCTGCACATTCCTACACACTATGGACAATTTAGCATGGCCAATCCACCTAACCTGCACATCTTTGGACTGTGGGAGGAAACCAGAGCACCCGGAGGAAGCCCATGCAGACACGGGGAGAATGTGCAAACTCCACGCAGTCAGTCACACAAGACCCTGGCTGTGTGCGGTAGCAGTGCTTGCCACTGTGCCACCCCATTGAGGGACACACCTTTGGGATCGAGCTGTTCTCCAGTTATCCAGGGTTTGGATGGTCTAGCCCATGACTCAATATTTCAGACTTTGTATGGATTTGGATATTTTCCTTGCAATTGACATGAAACTGCATAAGAAATCTCAATATTAATTATAGTCAGAAGGTCACAGAGTTATAATTAAATTCCATCTAAATATTGATAATTAATTAAATTGAATCCAAGCAATAAACTGATATATAAACACCAGTGCAGCTGATTCTAAATGATGCGTTTTTTTAGAAAAATCATCCTTTGGATAGAGGTGTTGCTGATAAGAGCAGAATTAATTGCCCATCCTTAATTGCCCTTGAACCGAGTGGCCAACTGGGCTATTCCAGAGGCCAGTTAAAAACTGACCCCACACCGGGCGGTGGGGATCCCCAGTGGAGGGCTCTCTACGCGGGAGTCCTCCCCCTTTCTCTCGGGGATCTGGGGTGGAGGGTGCTGCACGCAGCGGTCCCCTGCAACCGCAAATTGCGGTGGTTCACGGACTCCCAGCCCAACTGCTTGTTCTGTGGCTCTGTGGAGTCCGTGGACCATGTATATATTGGGTGTGGGCATTTGCACTCCCTTTTTGATTTTCTGAAAAACCTTCTCCTCTGTTTTTGGCTGCACTTCAGTCCCACACTCCTGATCTTCGGGCACCCGGTACGGAGGAGGGAGGGCAGGTCTGAAGACCTCCTCGTGGGTCTGCTCCTGGGCCTGGCCAAACTGGCCATCAACAGGTCGAGGCAGCGGGCCGTGGAGGGGTCGTTAGGGCCGACTGCCTGCCCCTCTTCCGCGGCTACGTTAGGGCCCGGGTGTCCTTGGAGAAGGAGCACGCGGTGTCGACCAACACCCTAGAGTTGTTCAGAGAGAGGTGGGCGCCGCAGGGAGTGGAGTGCATCATTTCTCCCTCCAATTCTATTTTGATTTAATCCCTGCCCTCCCCTTCACTGTTTGAGCTCACAGCATTGCCTTTTGTGAAGGGCACTGCTTGTCACTGGCCACTCGGGTGTTTTCCTATCTTCCTGGTGGTGGAAATTGAATAAAGATTTGTACACCTTGTGTAAAGAAAAAAAAACTGACCCCATTGCTGTGGGACTGGAGTCACATGATGGTTGGACCAGATAAGGAGGGCAGATTTCCTTCCACAAAGGTCATTGGTGACCCCAATAAATCTCCCCCAACAAATTTTCCCCAACAACCTAACTGACGATCATTATTACTCGGGCCAATATTTCACTATTTCAGCTCCTTTTATCCAGCGTTTTGTCTCACCCGCCCAGTAACATAACCACTGTGCAAGCTTCCTCATAGGCATAAAGCCTGGCTTACTGTGTAATCAGTTCTCAGTGCTGGATGTTGTATCTGTGTGGGTGGAGCAGTAAACTGATCAAATCTGTCAGAGTGGATCTGTAATCATTTCATTCCCAGCCAGTGATCTGGTGAATAGCCCGATCCCAGATATCCATGCAATAGGAACATTCCCAATGCTCCGTTTTGATAGTTGGAATTTTTACTGAGATCACACTCAATAAACATTTCAGTGTCACTTTAAATTATTCATCATTTCTGTCGCTCCATGCACATTTATATTGAAATGTGTTATTTTAAACTTTCTCCTGTCACCACACTAATAGATTTGAGAATTCCTGCTACAATCTCCCTTCATTATTGAAGCACAAACTCTGTGACTGATGAATATTTCAGAGGATGAGGAAGTTTTCACTAGTCTAATCAGAAGTTTATGTTTTATTTTATTCCAATGTTTGCATTAAGTTTCAATTCATTAAGAGATTATTTTTTTCTATGTTGAACCGTAGCTTGTGGTGATTTAAATCAATCCTCAAGGAGCAGGGAAAGGTTTGTTAGGCTGGGGGATAGTAAAAGATTATTACTCAGCAGAGTGGGTTGTCATTTCCTGGTCCCACGATGAAGATTAAACTGCTGGAAACTATGAATTAGGATGGTAACACCACTCAGGCCATTATTATCCACTTGTGAAAGCCTCAATGAGAGAGATGGGCTGCTAATTCAAAACCCAGTTGCAGGAAAATAAAAGATTTTGACTATTGCCAAAGGTAGGGACATATTGTCAAAGCTTTTGTCTTCCACTTCTCAGGACTTCAAGTTGAATTCATGCTAGAAGCAACATATATTGATAGAGGGATCAATCTTCTGCTGACGAAAGGCCCTTTTCCTGAATTATATAGAAGTATGTGTGATAGCCTGGTGCATTCCTCATGATAATGTCTTTACCAATCAGAATTCACTTGCCAAACAGTCAGCATTTCTTTTTCCTGTAGTATAAATTGAAGTTCCCTTTGACAATTGGCATTATTGTGTGAGTTCAGGATGAATTCAGGATGAACAGCTCATCTCTTTGACCACAATACCCAAATTCCCTACCACCAAACAACTGTAAAATATTTTATAAGGGAAATGTGTGCAATTGAAATAAAAAGGACCACAAATTCACGAGAGAGAAGGAGATGAGGGAGAAACCCAGAATGGGACATTGATATTTTCTCCATTTGTCAATACATTGGAGGGAAATCTAGTTGAACAAGTGAAGGAGCGAGGAATGGGGAGATGTGATGAAGGAGGAGGAACATGTGAAGACCAACAGGGCCAAAGTGCTATGTGTCAAATTCTTTACATCAGCAGATTGACCTTACTCCAAAAGGACAGGGACCAATTCGAGGGGAGTGCAGATAAAGAGCTTTTCTTTTATTTTCATGTCAGATTTGTTGTTTTTTATTATCTCAATGTAAACGTGTTTCTCCTCCTACTTCTGCCTGTCACTCCCAACAAAACTATCACTGTAATTTGGCCTACAAAAGCCCAATTCTATCAGGGATTTAACACAGACAGCATCCCAGCCCTAAATCTCAGTTCAAGCAATCCACCTTCCCACCCACTGCATCTTGCAAAGTTCTCCTGACCCATGTCATGTCTTCAAACCCTTCCAGACATATCGATAAGGGGAAAGAATGAAACAGTCTATAAAGCACCTTATCATTTGGGATCTCAATGTAAAAGGGCAACAACTCTTTGAACTTTTGCAAATTGTTCCAATGAGTGCAGAATGCAAAAATTTGACATTTGGGGAACCATCACTCTTCCATTTTGTGGACAGCAGCGGCAGCTATTTTGCACCCAGAATGCCCCGCAGTTATTGGTAACCCATTTTATACTTCCTGTAATGTTAATGAGATGACTTCAATGGAAAGAAAAGTTGAGAGAGAAGTAAAATGGACTGCTGACTTATTGATTTTACCTTATCCTTCAGTCAAGGCGCATTGAACAAACAACAAGATGACTGGGCCACTTATTCTGATTTTGATGATGATAAATATTGGCCACATACCATGGATAACTTCTTGCTCTTCTAGAAATACTCTCATGGGATCCTTCCAGTCCACCTGGAAGGACCGATGAAGCCTCAGTTTGACTTATCATGTAAACCACGATGCCTCCAATTTCCTCAGTCCCACACAGAATCATCTTAAAACCCTGAGCTTGCTGTCACCTCCTTTCACTTCCCCACTGGCCTCAGGAAAGAGCCGGGGAACTTTGCTTCATTTCAGGCACAATATGAATGCAAGTTATACTTTGACTGTTCAACTGAACAGCTGAAGGTCAATATTGTATCGGAGTGTCGCTCAGAAAAGGCACAGCTTGTTGAAGGTTTTCATCTTACATTCATCCTGTTTCATGAACAAAAAATACAAAAGGCTCTTAAATTGGCATTCTTGCAAATTGTCCTTGTCATGCAAAAGGAAAGGAATCGACAAAAACATGCCTTTTGTCATTGATTCTCAAGTTTATATATAGAATCCCTACAGTGTGGAAACAGGCCATTGGCCCAACAAGTCCACACTGACCCTCCACAGAGCAATGCACCCAGATCCATTCTCCTACCCTATCACTCTACATTTACCCCTGACTTACGCGCCCCAACTACACATCCCCTGAACACAATGGGCAAGTTTTTGTTGCAAACGTTTCGTCCCCTGGC
>NC_057731.1:2506894-2524553 GCF_004010195.1 Chiloscyllium plagiosum | reverse complement strand
ATCAGACAGTATTGAGTATAGGAGTTGGGAGGTCATGTTGCGGCTGCACAGGGTATTGGTTTTGGAATATTGTATCCAATTCTGGTCTCCCTCCTATTTGAAGGATTCAGAGATGCCGGTGTTGGACTAGGGTGTACAAAGTTAAAAATCACACAACACCAGGTTGTAGTCCAACGGGTTTAATTGGAAGCACACTAGCTTTCGGAGCGACGCTCCTCCATCAGGTGAAAGAGCGTCGCTCCGAAAGCTAGTGTGCTTCCAATTAAACCTGGTGAACTATAACCTGGTGTTGTGTGATTTTAACTATTTGAAGGACATTATGAAACTTGAAAGGGTTCAGAAACGATTTACAAGGATGTTGCCAGGGTTGCAGGATTTGTGCTATAGGGAGAGGCTGAATAGACTGGAGAGCCAGAGGCTGAGGGGTGACCTTATAGAGGTTTGTAAAATCATGAGGGGCATGGATAGAATAAATAGATAAGATCTTTTCCCTGGGGAGAATCCAGAATTAGAGGTCATACCTTTCGGGTGAGAGGTGAAAATTTAAAAGGGATCTAAGGGGCAATGTTTTTACACAGAGGGTGGTACATGTATGGAATGAGCTGCCAGTGGAAGTGGTGGAGGCTGGTACAATTACAACAGTTAAAAGGCATCTGGATGGGTATATGAATAGGAAGGGTTTGGAAGGATATGGGCAGTAGATTAGGTTGGGATATCTGATGGCATGGACGAGTTGGACCGAAGGGTCTGTTTCTGTGCTGTATTTCTCTATGACTCTATGACTGACTTGGACAATGAATTGTTAATGAATGAACTCAGTAAGGGGCAAAGCCAATGCAAACCAGAGAATCTTCAAGGGACACCCATGAAGCTTACACCAACAGCTCACAAAATCAAAGCAACTTGTGGAAAGTTCATCACCACAGCATTCACTCCCAACAGAGATTATGAACCTTCTTTTTTTACCATTTTGATAAAACAATCAAGGGAAGGACTTATACAATTAATCGTAGGGCCATGGGTAGTGTTGTAGAACAAGAGACCTAGGCATTCAAGTATATAATTCTTTGAAATTTGCATCACGGTAGACAGGATGTTAAGAAGATGTTTAGCATGCTTGCCTTCATTGTTCATTGAGTGCAGGAGTTGGGAAGTCATGTCGAGATTGGGCAGGATGTTGGTGAGGCCTTTTCTGGATTATTGCGTGCAGTTCTGGTCACCCTGTTATCGGATGGATTCAGAAAAGACTTACCAGGATATTGCTGGGAATGGGGGGGTGGGGTTTGAGTTATAGGGAGCTGCGACTTTTTTCACTAGAGTGTAAGACGTTGAGGGGTTTTCTTGTCGAAGTTTATAAATTCATGAGGGGCAGAGATAAGCTGAGTGGCAGGTGTCTTTCGCCTGAGGGTGGGGAGTTCAAAACTAGGGGATATATTTCTAAGGTGAGAGGAGAAAGATTTAAAAAGGACATGAGGGGCAACATTTTTACACAGGGAGTGGTTCAGGTGTAGAATGAACTGCCTGAGGAAGTGATGGATGCAGGTACGGTTACAGCTTTTAAAAGACATTTGAATAAGTTCATGAATAGGAAAGGTTTAGAGAGATGTAGCCAAGTGCAGGCAGGTGGGACTGGTTTAGTTTGGGGTTATACTTGGCATGGACTGGTTGAGCTGAAGGGTAGGTTTCCGTGCTGTATGACTCTGACTGTACAAGAAGAAATCACTATCTGATTGTGTTTTGTTTCATTGCTGGATCCTTTCTTGTATGACAGTGTAATTTCAGAACTCTGGCAATGAATAATTAGCATCACAGTTTGTCAAGATTAAAGCATTGTTTTGGCCAATCTGACCCCTCAATCACTTGTCCCAAAGTTGTCATGCTTATTAAATTGTACAACTATGCTTAACCTCGTAGATTAAAAAGGCCTTCACTTGAGCATTACATTGAAAGTGAACACTCACATAGAATCATTCATATATTTTCAGTTCCCCAACTTCTTCCAATTAAATGGACAAGGGCAACAAATACAATCTATCGCAATTCCCCTCCAAGTCTGACTCAGCTGGACTTGCTAATGGGAAGCCTGTACCCATGAACGGTTAAAGTCTATAATTTGGGGGTTTGGGAGTTGCTTGTGGGACTAACTTGGCATGGGGAATGATTCTTATATTGGTACAGACTCCCCCGAACCATATGTGGACCATCTTAACATTCCAGTGATTTGCCAGTGCAAGATGAAGATTGGCCAACAGTGCTCCTCAAGGCTGCACGGTGGCTCAGTGTTTAACACTGGTGCCTCACAGCACCAGGGACCTGGGTTCGATTCCAGCCTCGGGCGACTGTGTGTGTGGAGTTTACACATTCTCCTCATGTCTGCGCGGGTTTCCTCCGGGTGCTCCAGCTTCCTCCCACAGTCCAGGCACAGGCTAAATTGCCCGTAGTGTTCAGGGATGTATTGGCTTGGTGAATTAGTCAGGGATAAATGTAGGAGAATGGATCTGGGTGGGATACTCTTCAGAGAATCAGTGTTGACTTGTTGGGCCTAATGGCCTGTTTCAACACTGTAGGGATTCTGTGAAATTTTGGGCAGGATTTGAGAGAGGAGTAAGTAGATGATGGATTGAAATGTGGTCCACAATGTCCATCAGCAGTGATGGACAGGCAGTAGCAGACATATTCCTGTTTATGTCTGTGCCCTCTCAATGTTTAAATGACTCCAGGACAAAAACCCATCTGATACCCAACAACAGGTCTTGTTATGTTGCTAAAGACCATGGGTGGCTCAGGGATGGACAGGATTAGCAACTTAATGTTCCAGGTATAGATGTCATAGGAAGATAGAAAAGAGGGCAAGATAAGAGGGGGAGTGGCATTTTTGGTTAGGGAGAACGTTATGCCTGTGGCAAGGGAGGATGTTTCTGGGAGAACATCCTGTGAAGTTAGAGGTGCAGCTGAGAAATAAGGAAGGGATGATTGCCTTGTTAGGATTGTATTATAAGCCCCGCTATAGTCAGTGGGAAATTGAGAAGCAAATATGTAAGGACATCTCAGATATCTGTAAGAAAGATAACGATGTAATGGTAGGGGATTTTAACTTTCCAAACAAACTGGGATATCATAGTGTTAGGGGTTTGGTGGGGAGGGATTTGTTAAGTGCATACAAGAAGATGTTCTTATTCAATATGTGGAAGTACCTATTAGAGAAGGAGCAACACTTGACCTTCTGTTGGGTAATAAGTCAGGGCAAGTGGCTGAGGCGCCAGTGGAGGAGCACTTTGGGGCAAGTGATCTTAATTCTATTAGGTTTAAAATAGTTATGGAAAAGGATAGAACTAATCAATAAGTTAAAGTTCTAAGTTGGAGGAAGGCCATGTCAGAAGCTTTCAAAAGTTAATTGTGAGAGGTTATTCGCAGGTAAAGGGATAGTTGGAATGTGGGTGGCCTTTAAAAACAAGAGAATGAGAATTCAGAGACAATACGTTCCTGTCAGTGTGATGGGCAAAGTTGGTAAGTGGAGGGAATGCTGGATGATGAGAGAAATTGAGGCTGTGATCAAGACAAAAAAAGGAGACAAGTATCAGGTATACACAGCTGGGATCGAGTGAATCCCTGGAGAAGTAAAAGGGCAATAGGGTTATAGGGGGAAGTCAGGGGGGCAAAAAGGAGACATGAGATAACCTAGGCAAATAGAGTCAAGGAGAATCCAAAGAGATTCTATAAATATATTCAGGGTAAAAGAGTCACTAGGGAGAGAATAGGGCCCCTTAAAGAGCAGCACGGTCATCTATTTATGGAACTACAGGAGATGGGTGAGATACTAAATGAGTATTTAGTGTCAGTATTCACTGTGAAGAAGGACATGGAAGCCAGGGATCTTGAGGAAATAAATATTGATGTCTTGAAAAGTGTCCATATTACAGAAAAGGATATACTGAAGGTCTTAAAACATGTAAAGCTGGACAAATTATCGGGACCTGATCAGGTATTTCCCAGAACTCAGAGGGAAGCGAGGGAAGAGATTGCTGGGCTCTTTGTTGAGATATTTGTATCATTGATAACCACAGGTGTGGTGCCAGAAGATTGGAGGGTGGCTAATGTGGTGCAATTATTTAAGAAAGGTGTTAAGGAAAAGCCAGGGAACTCTAGACTGGTGAGCCTGACATCAGTGGTGGGTAAGATGTTGGAGGGGATTCTGAGGGACAGAATTTGCATGCATTTGGAAGGTCAAGGACTGATTAGGGTTAGTCAGCATGGCTTTGTGCATGGGAAATTGTATCTGACTAACTTGAGGTTTTTGAAGAGGTGACAAAGAAGATTGATGAAGGCAGAGTGGGAGACGCTGTATATACAGATCTCTGAATTCTGAGGAAAGGTCACTCAACCCAAATCATTAACTCTGATTTCTCTCCATAGATAGTGCCAGACCTGCTGAGCTTTTCAAGCAAGTTCTGTTTTCGTTTCCGCAGACACTGAAGCAGTCCTTGGACAATATCCAGGCTTGGGCTGAGAAATAGCAAGTTACATTCACGCATAGGAATTCTAGGCTTTATGACCATCATCAATAAGAGACAATCTTATCTCTGCCCTTGAGCATGTTACCATCACTGCATCCACCACTACCGATCTTCTAGGGATTATCATTGACCAGAACCTCAACTGGACTAGTCACATAAAAACACAGTGGCTACAAGAGCAGGTCAGAGGCTAGGAATACTGTGACGAGTAACTCACCTCCTGACTCCCCAAAGCCTGTCTACCATTTACAAGGTACAAGTCAGGAGTGTGGTGGAATACTCCCCACCTGCCTGAATGGGTGCAGCTCCAACAACACTCAAGAAGCTTAACACCATCCAGGACAAAGCAGCCTGTTTGATTGACAGTTTACAGACATTCATTGCTTTATTTTAGTTTTGTTTTTGTTTTAGTTCATTACTTGTACTCATTGATATTCTGCCAAGCCATCACATTGGAAAATAAGTAGGATTATTGGTGAAGTAGGTGATCTGTCTTTGCTGATTTTATTTTTTTAAATTTTACTTGTTTTTTTCATTAGAGTGTGGGCGTCAGTGGTGTTGGCCAGAATTCAGGTGAATGGTGTGAATTGATATCCAGAAACAGCAAGGCCAGGTTCATGTTGGACAGCCTTCAGCAGCTAATAATGTGAATGGACTGATGACCATCTGGACTAGCTATTAGATGCACTGAGTTCTGTATCCACATGGCTGATATCACATTCCATCATGTGAAGATCTGCACCAGAAACATTAAATTGGAACATTGACCTCTTCAATTCTGGTTGAGTTACATCACCCCATATAGTGTGCCAAACAGACTGGACAGATTTAATCTTCAGTCTGAGGCTATGTTTGCAGGAGGAGCAGGTTTGATGGAGAGAATATGACAGCTGAGGCTGTTATCAATGACTGTTGTTATTTGCCAGTGTTTACAGTTTACACAATGACTGCGTCGCGTGGAGTCTTTGTTTTTCAGCTTGAGCAGATTGTTTTAATTCCACGTCCAGGTAATGCTAAAGCCCCGAAACCTGGAAATCAGCTATGTAACGGTTAGAGTGGAAATGATTTATATCCAAGCCAGAAATGGGATTTTCTCAGAGATGGAATTAAAATTTCCAATGCCAAGGAAATGGAAGTTATTCTCATTGGATTGATGTACTCTTCACATGTGACTGCTGCCTGATGAATTCACCTGCAATGCTAACCTGCTTTAGTTCAGTTACATCTCAAACCTGCCATCTAATGCGGCAAAAAGGAAGTTTAAACTTGGCATGAAGCCTCTGATGTCCATGCGTTTGTATAATGTGTGCTCTGAGGATGTTCAATTCCTGACCTGAAATGTCGCAATTGCTTAAACAGAACTACACTGTCAGCACTGACAACTCTTTGGCAAATGATGAAAAGATAATGTACTGGTCTTGGAATGCTGGAAGAAAGACAGAGGCCACCTGAACGCCTCTTGGGATGTGACAGGGAAAGATGCATTTCCATGTTGATTATCATCCCAGCAAACTCCACAGTCGAGAAATTACTTTGCTCGGGGTGAATGATTCCTCCAGTTCAGTCAAACTATTCTATCTTCCAAAATGAACTGTGTGTTCATCTCAGCTAAAACTTTGAATCTACTTTTTTGAAATGCAAACAATCTAATTGCCTTAATGTATTTACCCTTGTTACGACATGGGGTAAACCCTCCTGCTTAATTTAAAACCAGCAACACAGAAAAGATTTATCCTGTGTAGTAATCTGTAAAAATTTGAGTGGCCAAGAACTATTTAAAGTAAAAATTAAAAACTTTATTTCTTAAAGTATAACAGTGCATAATTAACTAACAACTATGTACAAGTCCTTGCACTAACCTATCTTTTACCTTTCCTTCTATAATACTCATCTGGTCAAACTCCCAATTAAGATTTACAAAACAACAATTCTTATCTAAAAACCAGGCAGCTTTTGGTTCTTCTATTTGGATCACCCTGTGTCCTCTTTTCTTATTCTTAGGGATTTCTGCTTCACAGGTAAAGGTACCTTTAGGAGAGCTATGTTTTGGCAGTCTCGAGATTCTGGGGCTTGACAGTTCTCCTCCCAACTGTTCAATTTTCCCTGGTCTCATACCTCAGAGCATCAGATTGTGTTATTGGCTTTTGAGATTGGCAACATATTCAATTCAAACTTGATTGGAAATTAGTATTTTGGGGGGAAATAGTTTATCTGATTGACCTAAATCGAATCTGTTTTTTGTTGTTTCTAGGCAACCAGCTACTCCAGGATAAAGGCTGCACCTTCTACTGCTTGTATGCCTATAAATAATTTCCAGATTCTCTTTATTAGCTGCCTAGCTGTTCTCATAATCTCTCTTTGCTTCTCTTATTTGTGATTTTTTTCAAGTCTTTTCCACTTTGAACCTTCTATATTCCGCCTGGTTCTCAGTTGTATCATCCACCTGACATTGATACTTTGTTTTAGCTTTACCCGCTTTCTAGCTGTCTCATCATTCATGGAGCTCTGAGTGTCTTCGCCCTGTCTTTTATCCTGATGGGAATGTACCTTAACTTTAACTGAACCAACTCTTTAAAAGTGACCCCATTGTTTCCTTACTGTTTTGATTACCAATGTTTGACTCAAATCTAGCCTGGCCAGATTCATTCGCAATGAATTTTCAATGGCCCTCCCTCAACTGACTACTTTTGCCTGCCTGTGTCATGGTATGATCGCAGTTCGCCTAATTGCTTTCCTCTTCATTGACTTGCCTCAAATCATTCTCCAGAACCATTCTCAGCAATACCTCCTTTCCGGTTGGACTTGCAATTTGCTGACAGTGAATCTCTTGAAGAGATTAAATATTCCGTGAGACAGATTTATGCATTATGGTGATTAACATAGAACTCTGATCACGAGACTCTTTAAAATTCATGCCATACACAATGGGCTGTTTATATTTAAAATGTGCTGGTACCAATACACCCACTATATGAATTCTATTTTAACTCCATGCATTTTGTATAACTAAGCTTCCATTGCACTCTATCTCGCCCTTTCTTATTGATATCACTGCATAATTTTTCTTAACAGTCAACACATAATTTGCTGCCAACACATGCATAACACAGACTTTAATTCCAATTGCAGGCAATGACTCATTTCCAATATTAAGTCCCAAAGCTCACAGTCTCCAGGCAGCTGAAACAAATTGTTGTCATTACCTTTGCAGGCAGAGATTCAGCAAGGAGCTGAGGACGTTGATTGCAGATGCTATTACCTGGAACAGTGCTGCTGTGAGCAAGAATGAGGGAAAATGAGATCTTGCCTTCATTAGTGAATCTCTCATTGTGGAGCCTGAAGGCTATTTGTTTAAGTTGCACCCCAGAAATCCTATGTATTCCTGGCTGTCACAGCAATGCAGCATCCAGGGTGTTCCGTACTGCTGGGCATTGTGCCTTTTAGGGGAAATGTTTAAATGAAATAACATGGCCATTATTTGAAGGAGGGGAGAAGAGTTCTCTCTAGTGTCTGGGATACATTTATCACTCTTGCATTGTCAGTAAATATAGCATTTCTCATGATTGTCTCTGTTATGTTTGTGGGAGCTTGCTGTACACAAGTGGACCATCACATTTTCCACTTCCAGCAATGACTACACTTCAAACATCCATAATTTTGCTCCAGCTATTTTTTCATTCTTATATGGGATGTATGTGTCTTTGAAAACACTGGCATTTGTTACTCATCCATAACTGTCCTTGAATTGAATGACTCCATTTCAGAGGGCAGTTAAGAGTCAACTGAGGGTCTGGACTGGGTTGGACCTGGTAAGGACGGCAGATTGTTTTCCCGACAGGACATTAGTGAACCAGATGGGTGCTTTGGGGCATCCTATTGCTATAAGAGCACTGGATAAATGCAACATGTTCTTTCAATGTTTATCTGCATCAAGCTGAAAACTAAGTCCAACACCTTACTTGAAATAAGGGGAAAGAACTGAAGGTGAGTGCAGAATAGCAAACCATTCTTTTCCTTAAAGTAGTCTCCAAAATATCATTCAAAGGAAAAAGAATTCAGAAGCACAATAAAATTATAAGGTTTGAATCAACTGAAAGGGTTGTAAACAAAGAAGTATTCAGAGGAAATTGATGTTAACCCAGGTTCTGAGAGAGGGAGAGAGAGACATTGCAAGCGATTGCTTAGGATTTGCAAAGTATTGACCTTACGGAAGTCTTGCTGAAAGATCACAAGACACTGTGACGAGAATTTTAACTCCATTGATGTGCAATTGATCATGATGTAATCCTAACATAATGGAAATTCCTAGCATGGAATTGCAGTGATCTCCACCAAACAGCCAATCACATTAAAGAATTCTCACAGCCAAACAGGAGATGAAAAACACCAAAATGAAATCTCATCTAGAACATCCACACTTTGGCCCTCCTGGCATTGGCTGAGGTGCTGGAAATGCAAAAGATGAACAGACAGAGCCCAGTTAAATCATTAAAATCTGGGGCTTGTTCCAAAAATGGGAGAGCTGTCACAGAAACTAGTGAAACAACAGCCTAATATAAGCACTCACCAAACGAGCCTGAAACAAATGTCCCAGACACCACCATCATCATCTCTGGGCATCTCTTAATCTCCATCCAGCATGATGGACCAACCAGAGACTGTGACACAGGGATGTACAGTCAGGAGGGAGTTGCTGTGAGGTTGCTTAATAATGAATCCAGATTCCATGAAACCTCATGAACAATCTGGACAAGGGACCCCCCTCGAATTGCTATAAATCAGTCCACCACTTGGAAAAAGCAATGCTACTTACTTTCCTTTTATTCATTCACAGGATATGGGTGATACTGGCCGGGCCAGCATTTATTGCCCATCTCTAATTTCCCAGAGGGCAGTTAAGTGTTGACCACATTGCTGTGGGTCTGGAGTCACATGTAGGCCCGACCAAGTAAGGATGGCAGTTTCGTTCCCTAAAGGATATTAGTGAAACAGGTAGGTTTTACCTGATAATCTACAAGATATTTATTGAATTCAAGTTATACCATCTACCATGGTGGGATTTGATCCAAGTCCTCAGAATATTGCCGGGGTCGCTGGATTAATAGTCTAGTGAAAATGTCACTAGGCCATTGCACCTCCTTCCTAAATGCTTCCATTGTGTCAACCTCACAGACTCACATAAATATTCTTCCAGTATTTCTATGGTAAACCGGATATGAGCTACTGATATGATCTGGACGAACACTAGTTAGAGTACATGATGTAGCCTGAGTGAGAGACTTCAATGTCCATCACTTATAGTGTCCGCACTGCTGATCACACTGAAGGACAAATCTGCCTAACCGAATCAGCAATGGGTTGACAGAACCAACGAGAAGGAAAAGCCGACTTGATCCTGTTTATCCCAAGCTGGGGGAGCAGGTTGCAGGCATCAGCTAGAGGAGGGTTATGACAGAGGATATGGGGGTCTAGGTGGGGTGGGGGAGGCAGAGAAGGGAAGAAAGGTGTTGCAAGTAATAGTGGGAGGAATAAGGAGGCTTCAAAATTGGAAAAAAACAAATGGCAAACCCAAGAACGAAAGAATGCTCAGCTAACCGGGATCAAAGGAAGTTTGAAATCACTGAAGTCATCAACTTCTTGCAAATGAATATGGAATCTCTAGTGTAGGGCTGTGCTGGGGCAGAAGCTTCGAAAGACATAGTAGATCCTACTGCAACTACCATTGTCAGTTGTTAAATTTATATCAGGGGTTGTCATCTGAGATGCAATAAATAGGGTTGTAACTGTTTGGTTAAAAAGTTTTAGTTTCTCACATATGCAATGAGCTATGAGGTCTCTGGAAGATGTGTTT
Organism: Chiloscyllium plagiosum; assembly: GCF_004010195.1. Lineage (NCBI taxonomy): Eukaryota > Metazoa > Chordata > Chondrichthyes > Orectolobiformes > Hemiscylliidae > Chiloscyllium > Chiloscyllium plagiosum. Next base: position 2,514,188 of record NC_057731.1, on the reverse strand, counting down.
AGGATGATGGCTTTCTTCTTGTGGAAGTGTTTGTCAGTTATTTTGAAAAAACTATGTTTTGTGAACTTGTGACCTTGCATCACTTTAAATAGTGTACAGCCCAGGAAAGTAAAATTTTCCTTATATTTGGATAGGTACATGAACAGGAAAAGTTTGAAGGGACACAGGCCAGGAGCAGGCAGGTGGGACTAGTTTAGTTTGGGATTAGGTTTGGCATGGACTGGTTGGACCGAAGGGTCTGTTTCTGTGCTGTATGACTCTATGTTGTATCTCTGAGTTTAATTGAAAATTGATTGTTATCGAGGATATCGATGATTGTTATTGAGGATATCGATGATTCATTCAAGTTCTGCTTCTGTGTGAGTTCAAACTCCCAATGTGTCAACACAAATACAGAAGGCGTTGTTGCTAAGTGAATTGGTAAGAATAAAAAGAGAACCCAACACTGCAGAATGTTGCTCCGAGAAACTGTGAGGAGGAGCCCTGGGAAAGAAAAATGCTTTGACTCCTGATCTATCCTATTGAACCCTTTCAAAATGTAAAAACTTGGCCTAGTTTCAAACCAGGGCTGTTGTACGAAATACTGTAATTTCCAAAGCACACTGGGTCTTGCTGCCAAATGTCTGACCCAGCAGGACCCTACAGGTATCATCTCTGGTCCTCTTTCAGGTGGGAACTGTACCTCAGTGGGTAGCACTCTTGTCTTTGCGTCAGACAGTTCAAGTCCTGCTCTAGGTACTCCCGTGACACTTCAGTGCAAAACCGAAGGAAACTGCGCTGTCAGGGGAGGCATCTTCTGGATGAAATATTACACCAAGGCCAGATCAACCCGCTTGAGAGATGTCGAGGATCCTATTTCAAAGAAGAATAGGGTGAGGACTGCATCTTTATGTCTGACCAATATTTACTCCTCAATTAGCATCACTAAGATAGCGATCATTGTTACTCTGTCATCCCTGATGACCAGTCATCCAGAACAAGGTTCATAGTCTAAGGATATGGGGTAAGTCATTTAGGACTGAGGTGAGGAGAACTATCTTCAGCCAGACAGAGGTGAATCTTTGGAATTTGCTACCCCGGAATCTGTTTGAGCCCATACATTGAATGTTTCCAAGAATGATTCAGATAAAGTTCTTAGGGGTCAAAGGGTACGGAGAGAAAACAGGAGTAAGGAAGATCAGCCATGATCATATTGAATGTTGGAGCGGGCTTGTAGGGCTGAATGGCCTGCTCCCGCTCTGATTTTGTCTGCTTCTGTCTTAAACATAAAACAAAGGACTGCGGATACTGGAGATCTGAGACAAATTCTGGAAATCGCTGGAGAAACTCAGCAGGTTCTGGCAGTATCTGCGGAGAGAGAAAGCAGAGTTAGTGTTTTGAATCCGGTGACTCTTCATCAGAACAGGTTACTGGACCTGAAATGTTGACTCTGCTTTCTCTCTCCGCAGATATTGCCAGAATCTGCTGAGTTTCTCCGGCAATTTTTGGTTTTGTCTGTTTCTGTGTTTGTGAGTTGGGCAATTGGACTGTGTGTGCAAATGCCATGCTTCATTCAGTGGCTTTGAGATGTCCTTCGTTTAAGAAAAATGCGATATAAGTGCAAGTTGTTCTTTATTGCTTCCTGATCTGTGCTTGACTCACCTGACCTCAACTTGTGACGCATTAACCATTTGAACTGTGCCCTGTGACTTGTTACTGTCACTAACTCTATTCTCTCTGTGTACAGTTATACCTGTGCTGGAAAGGGTTTGAGAGAGAATGAATTATACACCAAGACACCTTTAATCAGTGCTGCATATATTGACATGTGTCAAGCTACCCTTCAGATATGTCAATATGTCAGAGGCTGCAGAATGAATGTGTGCTCTGTTCATCCTTGGGAATACATAGTCAGCAATGAGCAATTATGAACAGTGTTTGTATGAACCAGGAATTTATGGACAGCAGTCTGATCAGCAATACTTTGTAGTGCACACTCGCCAGTGTTACAATGATCAATGAACATACATGGACAGCTTCCTTGGGGAGTGCAGACTTCTACATAGCAGCAGGAATCGACTATTTAGCCTGTCGGGCCTGCAATTGTGACTAATGGAACACTTCAATGTCTTTTACCCAGAATATTCCCACGACCCTTTAAAGCACTGGAGATCAGGAATTTGTCAATCTCTGCTTTGGAAATACTACAAAGACTGAGCTTCCATCACTCTCTGGGATGGAGAATTCCAGAGATTCACAACAAAGAGCAAAGAACAGTGCAGCAGGGGGTACAGGTTCTACATTTACCAAGACTGTAACAACACATGATACCTACCTAACACTAAAAACTTCTGCATCTCTCTGTTCCCTGTCTACTTGTGTTTCTGCTGAGATTCTATTAAACATTGTTATTGTACTCAACTCCACCATCTCCTCTGGCAGCACATTCCAGGCACTTACCACTCTCTGTGTAAAAAACCTGCCTCTCACATCATCTTTAAACTTGCCTCCTTTTACCCTCAACCTACAGCCCATCGTAATTGACATTTCTACCGTGGGACGAAAGACTCCGACTATCCATGTCTCTCATAATTTTGGAAACTTCTGTCAGGACAACTCTCATCATTTGAAGTTCAAGTGAAAATAAGCCAAGTCTGTCCAATCTCACCTCATAGCTAGTACCCTCCAAACCAGATAACACCCTGGTAAACCATTTCTGTAGCTTCCCCAAAGCCTCCACATTGTGGTGACCAGAATTGTACAAAATATTCCAACTATGGTCTAACTAAATTTCTACACAGTGACAACGCGACTTGCCAATTTTTATACTCTCTGCCCCAAACAATGAAGGCAAGCATGCATTTTGCTTTCTTGACCACCTTATCCACTCCTGTTGCCATTTTCAGGAAACTGTGGACCTGTGCACTAGATCCCTCTATATGTTGATGCTACTAAGGGTCCTTCCCTTTACTGTAGACTTCCTTCCTGTGCTAAATCTTCAAAACTATGTCACCTCGCATTTGTCTAAAGTAAATTCCATCTGCCATTTCTCTGACCATGTCTCCAGCCTAACTTGTTGTATCATCTGGAAATCCTCCTCATTATCCGTGGTTCCCCCAATCTTTGCGTTATTAAAAAACTTCAGTTCAAATAATGATCTTCTCGTGTCAGTCTTAAATGACATCCTGCTATTTTTAAAATGTGCACCATTTCTAGATGTCACAACTGGGGATGGGGAGGGCTCTTTCCTGTATCTATCTCTTTATTTTATTGGATTCGTTAAGCACTGTCCCAATATTGCATTCCCAGAGCTGTGCCAGATGTCCATCTCCTCCGAGGTATGCTGCATCTTCAGAAAATTTCACACCGGGGCAATGCTCCGTGAATCTACATCATGTTTCAGGACCTGTTAATTCACTATGTGCTGGGACCACTTTGTGGCCTAAACTCCCAGTATAAAGATTGTACCAGAACCCTAACCCTAATACTAAGCCTATCTCCTTCAATAACACAAACCCAAACCCTAACCTTAATCCTAACCTTAACCCTAACCCTAACCCTAACCCTATTGCATGCGAACCAAGATTGTATATGCTTCTCTCTATAAAGAAGTCCATTCTGCCAAATCTGCTACAAAATAAATCCTTAACACTTCTGACATGCGATCAACTGTTCCATTTCAATCCTATTCCCAACCTCCCGATCTGTTGGAGCATTGCCTTTCCTGGAGATTTTTGTCCGTGTGCCAGAAATCCATGTTTGACTCAATCCGATTAAAATCTGCCTTTGTACCAGCTCGAGGTCGCAGGGTGACATTCACCGTTTCTATGGGAACGATCTTGCCAACACCAGCTAATTCCTTCAATAACACAAACCCGAAAGCTAAACCTAACCCTAACTCTAACCCTAAACCTAACACTAAACCTGAACCTAACCCTAACCCAAACCCTAACCCTAAACATAATGCTAACCCTAACGCTAACCCTAACTCTAACCCTAACCCTAAACCAAACCTGAACTTTATGACCCTGACCCTGACCCTGACCCTGACCCTGACCCTGACCCTGACCCTGACCCTGACCCTGACCCTGACCCTGACCCTGACCCTGACCCTGACCCTGACCCTGACCCTGACCCTGACCCTGACCCTGACCCTGACCCTGACCCTGACCCTGACCCTGACCCTGACCCTGACCCTGACCCTGACCCTGACCCTGACCCTGACCCTGACCCTGACCCTGACCCTGACCCTGACCCTGACCCTGACCCTGACCCTGACCCTGACCCTGACCCTGACCCTGACCCTGACCCTGACCCTGACCCTGACCCTGACCCTGACCCTGACCCTGACCCTGACCCTGACCCTGACCCTGACCCTGACCCTGACCCTGACCCTGACCCTGACCCTGACCCTGACCCTGACCCTGACCCTGACCCTGACCCTGACCCTGACCCTGACCCTGACCCTGACCCTGACCCTGACCCTGACCCTGACCCTGACCCTGACCCTGACCCTGACCCTGACCCTGACCCTGACCCTGACCCTGACCCTGACCCTGACCCTGACCCTGACCCTGACCCTGACCCTGACCCTGACCCTGACCCTGACCCTGACCCTGACCCTGACCCTGACCCTGACCCTGACCCTGACCCTGACCCTGACCCTGACCCTGACCCTGACCCTGACCCTGACCCTGACCCTGACCCTGACCCTGACCCTGACCCTGACCCTGACCCTGACCCTGACCCTGACCCTGACCCTGACCCTGACCCTGACCCTGACCCTGACCCTGACCCTGACCCTGACCCTGACCCTGACCCTGACCCTGACCCTGACCCTGACCCTGACCCTGACCCTGACCCTGACCCTGACCCTGACCCTGACCCTGACCCTGACCCTGACCCTGACCCTGACCCTGACCCTGACCCTGACCCTGACCCTGACCCTGACCCTGACCCTGACCCTGACCCTAACCCTAACCCTAACCCTAACCCTAACCCTAACCCTAACCCTAACCCTAACCCTAACCCTAACCCTAACCCTAACCCTAACCCTAACCCTAACCCTAACCCTAACCCTAACCCTAACCCTAACCCTAACCCTAACCCTAACCCTAACCCTAACCCTAACCCTAACCCTAACCCTAACCCTAACCCTAACCCTAACCCTAACCCTAACCCTAACCCTAACCCTAACCCTAACCCTAACCCTAACCCTAACCCTAACCCTAACCCTAACCCTAACCCTATCGCCCTAACCCTAACCCTAACCATATCGCCCTAACCCTGACCCTAGTGCTACCCCAAAACTGGGCCTGAATCAACACCCAAACCCTAAAAGAAACCGTGGCCTTAACCCTACCCCAACCCTAAACCAAATACTAACCCTAACACTAACCAAAACAGTAATGCTAACCGTAACCCTAACCCCAACTCTCACCCTAACTCTAACACTTACCCAAACCCTAGACCCATCCCTGACCCGAACCGTAATCCTAAAACGAACACTAACCCTAACCTCAACCCCAGACCTAAACCTACCCCTAACACCAACCTTAACCCTAATCCTAATACTAACCCAAAACCTAAAGCTAATCCTCACCCTAACACCAACCCTAACCTTAGCGCTAATCCTAGCCCTAACCTGAATCCTAGGCTAACTCTAACCTTAACACCAACCCTAACCCTATTCCTAACACTAAACCTAGCCTTAACCCTAACTCTAACCCTAACCCTAATCCTAACGCTAACCCTAACCCTATCGCTCGAACCCTAAATTTAACCCTAACTCTACCCCTATCCTGAACCTTAATCTTAATCCTATATCTAACCCTAAGCCTAACTCTAATGATGAAACTAATCAGAACACTAACCCTAATCCAAACCCTAACCCTAATCCTAAACCTAACCTAAAACCTAACCCTAAAACCTAGCCCTAACCACAACACTAACTCTAGCAATAGGTCAAAATCTAGCCCTAATCCTCACCCTAACCCTAACCATGGCCATAACCCTAAACCAAACCCTAACCCAAACACTAACACTAACCCTAACCCAAAAGCTAGCCCCAACCCTTTGCCTAACACTAACCCTGACCCCAGCCATAACCCTGACCCTAACCATAGCCTGAACACTAACACAAGCCCTAGCACTAATCCTAAAACAAACCTTAACCCTAACCCTAACGCCTGGGTCTGGGATGAAGGGGATGGGGGCCTAAGGGAAGTCAGGGAGCCAGGATGAAGGCCAAACTTTCAGTGCATGGCCCAGGGGAGCACGCCTGGCTCATGGGGAAACAAGGAAAGTTTAAATCGACTCTCCCTTGCCCTGGTGATGGTGGAATCATTGCCAAATGAGCTGAGCACCTGCTGAAACAGCAGAGTATAACAGCAGCACTTCACAGTATTTGTCAAATCCATGGCCAAAGAGAAATAATTGCTTGCAACTCTTGCACTCAAAGTACCTTATAATTAATTCTCCTTACCTAGTGATTCTTCAATCATGTCACCACTAATTACAGTGGTTGTCTGGTGGAGCTAATTCCCTCCAGAGGCTTTCGTCAAACCATCTCACTCTGAAAAGGATCAGTTCCATAAATTACTTCCAAACTGAACCCACATCTACGTGAAATTGCAGAAGCAATGTCCTCCATTAAACACTCGTCTCTGCCCTCTGCACCCCACCTTCCCCAGCTCCATTAATGGGAGGCTGCACTGGAGAATCTCCTCCAACCATTAACTTCATCATTCACACCACACGCCCACATTCACCGTTCCAGCTGGGTCAGGTTCACAGATGTCCAAGGGCCCTCCAATAGGGATCGGGGTAGGGTTTAGGGATAGGGTTTAGGGTTTAAGGCCGGGATTCAGGATTGAAGATTTAAGGATAGGATTTACAGTTCGGGTTAGGATTAGAGTTAGGGTTAGAGTTTAAGGTTAGGATTAGGGTTATATTTAAGCTTAGTTAGGTTTAAGTTTGGGGTTAGGTTAGAGTTAGGGTTAGGGTTAGAGTTCGCGTTATGGTTAGAGGTAGGGTTAGAGTTAAGGTTAGAATTACAGTTCGGTTTAGCATTTGGATTAGGGTAAGGGTTAGGGTTAGAGTTAGACTGAGGGTTAGAATTAGGGTTAGAGTTGCAGTTACATTTATAATTAGAGTTACCTTTAGAGTTTGGGTTAGATTTAGGGTTAGTTTTGATTTAGGGTTAGTTTTAATGTTAGGGTTAGGTTTAGAGTTAGGGTTAGAGTTAGGGTAAGGTTTAGATTAAGGATTAGAGTCAGGGCTAGGTTTAACATTGGGTTTAATGTTACAGTTAGGG
>NC_057731.1:2504235-2506191 GCF_004010195.1 Chiloscyllium plagiosum | reverse complement strand
TAATGTTAAAGTTAGGGATAGGGCTTAGGTGGGGTGATGGTTTGGATTAGGTGTAGGATTAGGGTTAGAATTTGGGTTGGAGTTAGGGTTGGGTTAGAATTAGAGTTACAGTTGGGGTTAGTTTGGGAGTTTGAGTCAGAGTTTGAGTAAGGATCAGAGTTAGGGATATAGTTAGGGCTAGGGTTATAGTTAAGGTTATAGTTAATGTTATGGTTAGCATTAGGATTAGGATTTGGGTTAGGCCTCGGGTTTCTGTTAGGGTTGGTGTTAGTGTTAAGGTTCAACGTCAGGTTAGACTTAGTGTTTGTTTAGGGTTGGAGTTTGAGTTGTTGGTAGGGTTAAGGTTAGGTTCTAGTTTAGGGTTCAGGTTAGGTTCAATATTAGAATTAGAGTTAAGGTTAGGATATGAGAGGTAGTGTGCGGGTGGAGTTAGATTTGGAGTAAGCTTTAGGGTTAGGGTTAGTATTAGCTTGAAGATTAGTGTTAGGTTTAGGGCTGGGGTACGGGTTAGGGTTAGGGTTCGGGTCTGTTAGGGTTAACATCAGGTTAAAGTTCATAGTTAATTTTAGGGTTTGCTTTAGAGTTAGAGTTAGAGTTGGAGTTAGGATTAGGGATCGAGTTATGTTTAGAATTAGGCGTAGGTTTAGAGTTAAGATTAGAATTAAGGTTATAGTAATGGATAGTATTAAGTTCAACATTTGGCTTAGGTTTCGGTTTAGCGTTATGGTTAGTGTTAAAGTTAAGGTTAGACTTAGGTTTAGGGTTAGAGTTAGAATTCAATTTAAGGTTCGGGTTCGGCTTACATTTAAGCTTAGAGTTAGGTTTACAGTTGGAGTTAGGGTTAGTATTAATGTTAGGATTAGGGTTAGGTTTAGGCTTAGAGTTAGGTTCAGAGTTAGCATTAGTTTAAGATTAGGGTTAAGTATTATGGTTAGGATTAGCATTAGGGTTGGGGGAGGTCTCCCTTTAGGATGAGGTTAGATGTGTGTTCAGGCCTACACTTTTGCCCCGGATGCCTGGTCTACTTCATGGTATACGTGACATGTTCCAAGCTCTGACCCACAGCGATTTGCGGTCACCTGGAGTCTCACAGCAGGCAGTGTCACCAATCCAGACAGGCCAGGCCCGGTTTGCTCTATCGGAGAGAGGCCTGAAAGTTAAAATGGCCTGGGCTTCAGGAGAACGTTCACTCTGCTGCCAGTTCTGATCCTGTTAAAGCCAGCACTGAGATTGGAACACCTTTGTCTGTTGGGAAAGAGGGACTGAGGTCTTCAAAGTGAACTTAGGTTATGTCGACATAATAGAGAACATAGGAAAGAGCAGTAAGAGTCAACTATTCAGTCCATAGTCTATTCTAAATTATGCTGATTGATCTTTATCTTTGACTCCCCTTCTTTGGCCAATCTGTCACAGTTCTGAGAGACTCTAATCTTTCAATAGACCCCACGAAGGAACATCTACAATCCTCTGATGTAGAGAACACCAGGGATTCCCAAACCTTCAAGTTCTCCTCATCTCAGACTGAAAAGATCAGTCCCTAATCCCGAGACTGTGTCCTTCTGCTCCCAACCCCTGCAGCAGGAGAATCTACCTCTCAGATAGAGAGGTATATCTACCATGGGTGATAATGGATTAGTATAGGGTGAGATGGGTTTTAGATTGGTTTCACAGGTCGACGCAACGTCAAGGCTGAAGGGCCTGTACTGCGCTGTCATGCTCTATGTTCAGGGTTTACCCTTCAATTACTGTCAGGATCTGTTCATGAGATCACCTCTCATTCTTCTAAGTTCCAGAGAACTTGGGGTCCAGGTCCCAGGAGTGGTCATTGGTGAAAACATCTATAAAAATCTCTATCCAATCACCTCTTAACTTCCTCGTTTCCAAAAAGAGAGAACTTGCATTTAACTAGCGCTGAGGGGGGAGCAGCTCACTGGGGTGGGGGGAAGCCCTCTGAGG
>NC_057731.1:2494386-2502117 GCF_004010195.1 Chiloscyllium plagiosum | reverse complement strand
TATTGGCTTTTATTGGTAGAGGAATTGAGTTCCGGAGTCCTGAGGTCATGATGCAGTTGTATAAGACTCTGGTACGGCCGCATCTGGAATATTGTGTGCAGTTTTGGTCGCCATACTATAGGAAGGATGTGGAGGCATTGGGACGGGTGCAGAGGAGGTTTACCAGGATGTTGCCTGGTATGGAAGGAAAATTGTATGAGGAAAGACTGAGGCACTTGGGGCTGTTTTCACTAGAGAAAAGAAGGTTTAGGGGTGACTTGATTGAGGTGTACAAGATGATTAGGGGGTTAGATAGGGTCGACAGTATGAACCTTTTCCCGCGTATTGAGTCGGGTATTACACGGGGTCATAGCTTTAAATTAAGGGGGGGTAGATATAGGACTGATGTTAGGGGTAGGTTCTTCACTCAGCGAGTCGTTAGTTCATGGAATGCCCTGCCAGTAACAGTGGTGGACTCTCCCTCTTTATGGGCATTTAAGAGGGCATTGGATAGGTATATGGAGGATAGTGGGTTAGTGTAGTTTAGGTGGGCTTGGATCGGCGCAACATCGAGGGCCCAAGGGCCTGTACTGCGCTGTATTCTTCTATGTTCTATGTTCTATGTTCTGTCCAGTTAAATGCCTGATCGGCAATTAACTATGTGGGAGTCATAAAGTGGGGTGTTGGAAAAGCACATCAGGTCAGGCAGCATCCAAGGAGCAGGAGAGTCATTGTTTCGGGCATAGTCTGTCATCAGCACATTCCTGATGAAGGGCTTATACCCTAAACATCAACTGCCCCACTCCTCGGATGCTGCCTGGCCTGCTGTGTTTTTCCAGCGCCACACTCTCGACTCTGACTCTCCAGCATCTGCTGTCCTCACTTTCTCTTAATTAATTTGGTGGGTCTTCCAAAAGACAGGCAACACTTCAGTTAACTGTCCAACCGACAGCGTCATTTCATATTGTGCACTGTGCATAAGAGCTGTGACAATGTGAGTGTGTGTCGGGTGTGTGTGTCGGGTGTGTGTATGTGCTTGAATCTGAATTGTCATTTAAAATTCTTGATATCTACAAGTTCAAGCGCTCATCCTTGTGTATAAACTCATTCTTGGCCTCAACATTTTCACCTCCATACCTACAACTATCTAACCCCTCCAGCTTCACCAGCCTTTTCTCCAAACTCAGCGCTCTTCCGACTTAAGTCTTTCAGAATTCCTGTTGCCTATGGGAGCTCATGAGTGTTTCAAGGGAAAAATCCCGGAATGTCATGGATTAAAGATAATCATTCCTAAGGGGAAAGCTTGAATTCATTCACTTAGAGACAAAAAAAATCTGCAGATGCTGGAATCCAAGATAGACAGGGAGGAGGCTGGAGGAACACAGCAAGCCAGGCAGCATCAGGAGGGGGAGAAGTCGATGTTTCAGGTGTAACCCTTCTCCAGGACTGGGGGTGGGTGAGGGGGGAGCTGCAGATAAAGAGGGGTGGGAGGACAGGGTGGGGAAGTGGGGATAGGTGAAGACAGGTAGACGGTACGACCTGGTTGGTCAATGGGAGGAATGAATCCGGTTGGTGGCTGAGAGGAGTGGAAGGGAGGGTGAGGGGCTGGAAAGGGAGTCAGGGGAAGGGAAGGGAGGTTATTTGAAATTGGAGAACTCAATGTTGAGTCCTCCAGGCTGTGGGCTGCCCCGGCAGAAGATGAGGTGTTGTCCCTCCAATTTGCATGAGCTGAGATAACCTGCAATTTGACAAAGTCTGCCCAACAGGAAAATGAAAGGTGTTCTATGTGATATTCCTTGATTAATTAGGATTGTAGGTGGTTTTAGAGTTTTTTTCTGAATTCTGCTTTTCCCCCTCAGATCACTGGGGAAGATATCATCTTCATAAACTTCACAACCTCCTCTTTGGAAAGCACAGCTCTACTCTTGTGCATTTTCCAGCTGTTTATACCTAGAACATTCAGAAATTTGTGTAGAGAGATGGGAATTAACTTAGGTGAAAGCAGCCTCGGTGCTGAAGGATCTTGGAATCTAATACATACCCTGATAGCTACTCTCAAAGCTCTCTGGAGCTCCCTCCCTAACAGCACAGGAAGGCTCCATGGACTGCAACGTTCAAGAAGGTAGCTCACCACTACCTTCTCAAGGGGCAAATAGGGACAGGCAATTAAATGCTGCTCAGCCAGTGGTGCCCACATCCCATAAACAAACAAACAAGTCTTGGAGAAAGGGACGGTCATTCAAGACTGAGATGAGGAAGGATTACTTCACTCAGAGAGTTGTGAACCTGTGGAATTCTCTCCCACAGGAAGCTGTTGAGGCCAGTTCATTAGTTATAAGAGGGAGTGGGATGTGGCCCTTGTGGCTAATGGGATCGAGAGGTATGGAGAGAAAGTGGGATTGGGATACTGAAAATGCATGACCAGCCATGATCATGTTGAATGGTGGTACTGGCTCAGAAGGCCGAATGGCCTACTCCTGCACCTATGTTCTTATGTAAACAAAAACAATTAATGAGCTCTGAGTTGTGTCTTCTTGTATGGTAAAATTACATTGGCTAATTTAATATCAGAATGTAATTGAATACCAAAAGTAGTTTTGCCCAAAATATCAAATCGCTACTATACCCATCCTGATAGCCAACGTAGTCTGCATTATCTTCAGCAATTTTCTTAAGAAAAGTGCATTTTCTCAGTAATCTGCAGAACTATTTGGAATACAGTTGAATTTGGGCTAAATTTTACACCTGTACATTCTGCCAAATGTTGTGAAGTCTTTCCATCCAGTGATGTTGTTATGTGTGGAATGGCAAATTTTATGCTGTGGAGTGACAGGTAATAATGGGAGAAGCTGAACAGAGCTCCTTAATGTCTCATTTGTAGCACAACACATTGCCTCACAACAACACCCTCTGGTGAGCTGAACATTGATGTAGTTACTCCCTGTGTACTTACAGAAGAGTTTTGATTCCCGACAGTGTGGAAACAGGCCCTTCGGCCCAAACAGTCCACACCAATCCTCCGAAGAGTAACCCTCCCAGACCCATTTCTCTCTAACTAATGCACCTAACACTGTGGGCAATTTAGCATGGCCAATTCACCTGACCTGCACATCTTGGGACTGTGGGAGGAAACCCACACAGACACGAGGAGAATGTGCAAACTCCACACAGTCACCTGAGGTTGGAATCGAACCTGGGTCCCTGTCAGGCAGTAGTGCTAACCACTGAGCAACGGTGTCACCCTGATTTACCAGGATGTTGCTGAGATTGGAGGGTTTGATTTTATAAGGAGAGGCTGGTTAGGCTGGGACCTTTGGCAATGGAGCATAGGACAATGAGATGGAACCTTTTAGAGCTTTATAAAGTCATGAGGTGAATGCCAGGTGTCTTTTCCCTAGGGTCGGGGATTTCAAGACTACGGGGAATATTTTTTAAGCTGAGAGAAGGAATATTTAAAAAGGACATGAGAGTGGTTTGTGTGTGGAATGAACTTCCAGAGGAAGTGGTGGATACAGATACAATTACAACATTTAAAAGACATTTGGGTAAGGATATGAATAAGAAATATTTGGAGGGATATGGGCCAAGCACAGGCAGGTGGGACTAGTTTAGTTTGGGATTACGGTCAGCACGGATGGGGTGGACTGAAGGGACTGTTTCTGTGCTGTACAATTCTATGACGACAACACCAAGGGGTGGGGAATGGTTGAATAGGGTTTATTGCATTTTTGTACCAGTCTCCCAACATATACATAGCTTCAGAGAGGCCAGCTTTAACTTTTACTGGATGCCAACAGAGAGAGGGGAACTCTGTGTGAGATGTTAGTTGGAGACCTGGGATCAATAACCTGTTCACTCAGTTCAGGTTGGGAGCATTTTACTGGAGAAGCAGTGGGGAGGGAATATGTGAAGAATGATGTAGAGGAAGAGACAGCAATATTGCCACTGGATTAATAAGCTAGTGGCTCAGGGGACATGGGTTCAATACCATCAGACAGTCAGAGGAAATTAGGTGGGTATTTGTTACTCACCTAATAGTCTTAATTGGTGGAAGATTAAACATGTCACCCTTGATGTCTTCCACATTAATCCCCAGTACCACACTCAGCATGGGGTGCCCAATGATTTGGCAGCTGAGATTTTGTGCTTAGGTCCTGGAGTGGGATTCGAACTCACAGCCTTCTGTCTTAGGGACAAGGCTGCTATCCTCTGAGTCACAGCAGACACCAGAGGAGGTGTGCAGGCTCCATTCTCATCAACCAGGGCAGTTTCCCCATCAGTATCAGTGTCAAAATATTACATTCATCAAAGAACCTTATGTCTGGAATCTGTGAAAATTGGCAGAGAAACTAAAGTCTTGTAAATGATTATCCGGGTCTGGAGCAGCTGTGGAGAAACAGATTTAATGTTTCACGCCAATCACCTTTCATCAGGAGTGGAAAAGGTTTGAAACAGGTGGAATGGGGGAGAATGGGAATAGGAGAAGGGGAATTGCAGCAATAAGTGGGCGACAGGGGAAGGGGAAGTGACTGAAGGCTGGGCGGTGAGAGCCAAAGCAAACGGAAAGGGAAGAGAAAGTCAAGAAATGAGCAGTGTGTCTTGAAGAGGAGAGAATGGCAGAACAGGTCACACTGTTTGTAGCTCCCTGTTCATAGCCCTGCCCACAGTGCTGAGCACATCCTGACTCACAATCCTGTTCACACCATTACACACTCCCATGTTCACACCCTTATACACTCCCACTCACACTCAGGTTCACACCCTTATGCACTCCCACTCAGGTTCACACCCTTATACACTCCCACTCGGGTTCACACCCTTATACACTCCCGCTCACACTCGGGTTCACACCCTTATACACTCCCACTCGGGTTCACACCTTTATACACTCCCGCTCACACTCGGGTTCACACTCTTATACACTCCCGCTCACACTCGGGTTCACACCCTTATACATTCCCACTCACACTCGGGTTCACACCTTTATACACTCCCACTCACACTCGGGTTCACACCTTTATACATTCCCGCTCACACTCGGGTTCACACCCTTATACACTCCCACTCACACTCGGATTCACACCCTTATACACTCCCACTCACACTCGGGTTCACACCTTTATACATTCCCGCTCACACTCGGGTTCACACCCTTATACACTCCCACTCACACTCGGATTCACACCCTTATACACTCCCACTCACACTCGGGTTCACACCTTTATACACTCCCGCTCACACTCGGGTTCATATCCTTGTACACTCCCGCTCACACTCGGGTTCACACCCTTATACATTCCCACTCACACTCGGGTTCACACCTTTATACACTCCCGCTCACACTCGGGTTCACACCCTTATACACTCCCACTCACACTCGGGTTCACACCTTTATACACTCCCGCTCACACTCAGGTTCACACCCTTATACACTCCCGCTCACACTCGGGTTCACACCCTTATACACTCCCACTCACACTCGGGTTCACACCTTTATACACTCCCGCTCACACTCAGGTTCACACCCTTATACACTCCCGCTCACACTCGGGTTCACACCCTTATACACTCCCACTCACACTCGGGTTCACACCTTTATACACTCCCACTCACACTCAGGTTCACATCCTTGTACACTCCCACTGACTTGGTTTCACACCCTTATACACTCCCACTCACACTCAGGTTTGCACCCTTATACACTCCCACTCACACTCGGGTTCACACCCTTATACACTCCCGCTCACACTTGGGTTCACATCCTTGTACACTCCGACTGACTTCGTTTCACACCTTTATACACTCCCGCTCACACTCCTGCTCACATCCTTGCTAATTCCCTTGCTCTCACCCCTGCTCACTTTCCTATTCAGACCCTTGCTCACAATCAAGCTCTCAGTCCTGCTCACAGTCAAGCTCTCAGTCCTGCTCACACTCAGGCTGTCAGTCCTGCTCACACTCAGGCTCTGACACTTCTCTTCACAGCCTGAGAGTGACGTCTGCCCACCATCGTGCTCCCCCCTACCCACCCCTCGCAGCCCCAGCCCCTCAGTACACCCAGCCCTGCCTATTCTGTGTTGTGCGAAAATATCCAGTCAGCACTCTGAGAGAGCACTCTGCAGTTTAACAAGCTGCTCGGATTGTGAGGCGTCTGAGAAATGAAAGGGGTGAGCTTGTGGTGCAGTGGCAATGTCCTTACCTCTGAGCCAGGATGCTTCTGTGTGAGTCTGAGTACTCCACCTTTGCACCCCTACTCCTGGTCCACTGTTCCCCTGCTGCTCAAGAGCCTTCCCAGTTTCTGTTCTCCTGGAAAACTGTCTCCATACCCGGCTCTAGCATGTACAGTGTTACAGACTTGTTCCCGTTTTCTCAGCTCCTTCTGCTGTAAGAGTTTAGTAATTTGTTTTGACCTACAGCAGATTGTGACAGTTGATGCATAACTCCTGATGAAGTCGGCTTGACTCAGCACAATCTGGGCTTGGCTATCTCTCCATCGCTGGCCCCTCTTGGCCTGTGGATACTAATTGGTTCTTTGACAGTCCATCCAAGTGGCTCTGATGCTGTGTCAATTAGATGCCCCAATAAATGGAGGAGGGAGCTACAGCGAGCGAAAAAAAGCTTTTTTTGTTCCCAGGGAGAGCACCGATGACTCTCTGATGTGAGGCTTGTCACACAGACTTTGCTGCTCGGTCAAACCTTTGCACCTGTCTATTTGGTCTTTGCATGTTCTCTGTATTTGTTTGGAAATTCTCTTTGCAACACAACTCCCCACTAATTTCATTCACCCATTCTGTCTTTTTTCTCGTTAGGCCTCATTACGGAAGCGTCCATATTTTTCTCTCCCCTTCTGATCTGCTCCACATCACTCCCGGCTCTCTAACTTGCTTCCTCTTTCCCTGGGTTAATTTTATGCCTCAGAAACCAAATGCACAACCTGTGTTTGAGAAAGCAAAGAGGGAGAATCTGGGCCAGGAGGGCAGAGTTGGCTGTTCAAAGACAAGAGCAGTGCAGAAATAAATGAATGTATAAGGCTCCGTTCAGGTAGGTAAAAACAATGACTGCAGATGCTGGAAACCAGATTCTGGATTAGTGGTGCTGGAAGAGCACAGCAGTATCCGAGGAGCAGTAAAATCGACATTTCGGGCAAAAGCCCTTCATCAGGAATAAAGGCAGAGAGCTTGAAGCGTGGAGAGATAAGCTAGAGGAGGGTGGGGGTGGGGAGAAAGTAGCATAGAGTACAATAGGTCAGTGGGGAAGGAGATGAAGGAGATAGGTCAGGGAGGAGAGGGTGGAGTGGATAGGTAGAAAAGGAGCTAGGCAGGTCGGACAAGTCCGGACAAGTCATGGGGACAGTGCTGAGCTGGAAGTTTGAAACTAGGATGAGGTGGGGGAAGGGGAAATGAGGAAACTGTTGAAGTCTACATTTATGCCCTGGGGTTGAAGTGTTCCGAGGCGGAAGATGAGGCGTTCTTCCTCCACCCGTCAGGTGGTGAGGGAGCGGCGGTGAAGGAGGCCCAGGACCTCCATGTCCTCAGCAGAGTGGGAGGGGGAGTTGAAATGTTGGGCCACAGGGCGGTGTGGCTGATTGGTGCGAGTGTCCCGGAGATGTTCCCTAAAGCGCTCTGCTAGGAGGCATCCAGTCTCCCCAATGAAGAGGAGACCGCATCGGGAGCAACAGATACAATAAATGATATTAGTGGATGTGCAGGTAAAACTTTGATGGATGTGGAAGGCTCCTTTAGGGCCTTGGAT
>NC_057731.1:2482553-2493746 GCF_004010195.1 Chiloscyllium plagiosum | reverse complement strand
TGTCAGTGTCAAGTCTGTCGTCACTGATGGAGATGGAGAGGTCCAGGAGGGGGAGGGAGGTGTCAGAGATGGTCCAGTTAAATTTAAGGTCAGGGTGGAATGTGTTGGTGAAGTTGATGAATTGCTCAACCTCCTCGCGGGAGCACGAGGTGGCGCTAATGCAGTCATCAATGTAGCGGAGGAAGAGGTGGGGAGTGGTGCCGGTGTAATTACGGAAGATCAACTGCTTTACGTAGCCAACAAAGAGTCAGGCATAGCTGGGGCCCATACGTGTACCCATGGTCTGGAGGAAGTGGGAGGATTCAAAGGAGAAAAGGCTCCGTTCAGTCAACTTTACAAGACAAGGAGTCAGTCATGTTTCTGTGTCATGTCACTGGGGGTGGGGTGGGATACATTTTTCACATGTTTAACCACATGCTACCTCTCAATGCCTGATACCCTTTAAATATACCCTTTAAGTGCAAGTCTGCTTTTCTCCACCAAATTATGTGTTTTGTTTTGGCATGACGGACTCCGTTAACTGTCTCAGTGCACAAGATAGGACAGGAGTAGGCCCTCGCAATTCTGTGTCATTCAAAAAGCTCATAATGGATCTGATCAATCCACATTCCTACCTAATGCCCATGATAACAGTTCACCCCTCCTTGCTTCTCGACAGTCTATCCATCTCCCCCTGAAAGAAGGCCATTGAGTATGGGAGTTGGGAGGTCATGTTGTAGCTGTGCAGGACATTGGTTAGGTCACTTCTGGAACATTGCGTTTAATTCTGGTCTCCCTGCTATTGGAAAGGTGTTGCTAAACTGGAAAGGGTTCAGAAAAGATTTACAAGGATGTTACTGAGATTCGAGTGAAAAGGAAAGGCTGGATAGACTGGGACATTTTTCCCCCTGAAGCATAGGAGGTTGAGGGGTAATTTTATTGAGG
This sequence comes from Chiloscyllium plagiosum, assembly GCF_004010195.1. NCBI lineage: Eukaryota > Metazoa > Chordata > Chondrichthyes > Orectolobiformes > Hemiscylliidae > Chiloscyllium > Chiloscyllium plagiosum. Next base: position 2,492,822 of record NC_057731.1, on the reverse strand, counting down.
TTGTAAACTCATGAGAGGCATAGGTAAGGTGAATAAGCAAACATCATTTCCCTGAGATAGGGGAGTCTAAAACTAGGGGGTATAAGTTTAAGGTGAGTGGGGAAAGATTTAAAAGGAACCTAAGGGCCAACATTTTCACAAAGGGGTGATTCGTATGTGGGATGAACTGCCAGAGGAACTGGTAATGCAGGTATAGTTACAATATTTAAAAGACATTTGGACAGGTATATGAATAGGAAAGGTTTAGAGGGATATGGGCCAAAAACAAGGCAGATGGGACTCGTTCAGTTTGGGAAACTTGGCCAGTAGGGACTGGCTATGCTGTATGACTCTATGACTCTAACTGCCAAGAGCAGTGTTAAGAGTCGGCCATATTGCTGTGGGTCTGGAGTCATGTGTAGGCCAGACCGGGTTATGATGGCAGATTCCCTTCCCTGCAGGACGTTAGTGAACCAGATGGATTTTTATGATGAATCATTACTCTGAACTTACAACCATTTTATTAATGACTTGGAAGAGGGAGTCGAAGGGTGGGTCAGTAAATTTGCAGATGATACGAAGATTGGTGGAGTTGTGGATAGTGAGGAGGGCCTTTGTCGGCTGCAAAGAGACTTAGATATGATGCAGAGCTGGGCTAAGGAGTGGCAGATGCAGTTCAACCCTGTCAAGTGTGAGGTTGTCCATATTGGAAGGACAAATAAGAATGCGGAATACAGGGTTAATGGTAGGGTTCTTAGTAAGGTGGAGGAGCAGAGGGATCTTGGGGTCTATGTTCATAGATCTTTGAAAGTTGCCACTCAGGTGGATAGAGCTTGTAAGAAGGCCTATGGTGTATTAGCGTTCATTAGCAAAGGGATTGAATTCAAGTGTCGTGAGGTGATGTTCCAGCTGTACAGGACCTTGGTTAGGCCACATTTGGAGTACTGTGTGCAGTTCTGGTCGCCTCACTTTAGGAAAGATGTGGAAGCTTTGGAGAGGGTGCAGAGGAGATTTACCAGGATGTTGCCTGGAATGGAGAATAGGTCGTACGAGAATAGGTTGAGAGTGCTAGGCCTTTTCTCATTGGAACGGCGAAGGATGAGGGGTGACTTGATAGAGGTGTATAAGATGATCAGAGGAATAGATAGAGTAGACAGTCAGAAACTTTTTTCCCGGGTACAACAGAGTGTTACAAGGGGACATAAATTTAAGGTGAAGGGTGGAAGGTATAGGGGAGATGTCAGGGGTAGGTTCTTTACTCAGAGAGTGGTGGGGGCATGGAATGCGCTGCCTGTGGGAGTGGCAGAGTCAGAATCTTTGGCGACCTTTAAGCAGCAATTGGATAGGTACATGGATAGGTGCTTAAGCTAGGACAAATGTTCGGCACAACATCATGGGCCGAAGGGCCTGTTCTGTGCTTTATTGTTCTATGTTCTATGTTCATTGAAAATTAGCTTGGGGTTTTACATAAGGAGTCCAGTCAAACTGCCACTGTCTCCTTCTAAAAAAAAGCCAATGTAAATGAACGATAACTGATGTAAATTAAAATGTGAAGTGCCAGGGGCATGCCCTAGAGACATGTGGTATATGGGGGTGGGGGGGGGGTTGGGTGAACAATGAGGCCATGGATCATAGCCACAACATTCCCATTTAAATCCATTGACATTAACATTAAACAGGAGAGCACATGGTACTCCACATGATCTTTCTTTCAGATTTGTATTTTGCAAGTAAATAACTTGCATCACCTTGGCATCAATTTATTATTATTTGCTGGGTCAAGCTCAGTCAGTGAGGTCGAGGTGTGAGGAGAATGAGGACAATTTTTGTGGAAGAACCAATATAGTATTTTTTGGTTACTCTTTACTAAATGCTCTTTTTACCGTCCAGTGTCATACTCACCGCCTCAGCTACCCCTCCCTTCTATGCATTGTGAAGGATATTCATGGAATTCCTCCAATGTGGAAGCAGGCCATTTGGCCTATTGAGTCCACACCACCCCTCTGAAGAGTATCCCATCTTCTTCCCTATCTCTGTGACCCCACATCTAACCCACCAATCTTGTGCAACCTTGAACACTATGGGCAATTTAGCACAGCCAATCTAACTAATCTACACATCTTTGGACTGTGGGAGGAAATCGGAGCACCTGGAGGAAACCCACACAGGAGAACATGCAAACTCCACACAGACAATCATCCAAGGCTGGAATTGAACCCAGGTGCCTGGTGCTGTGAAGCAGCAATGCTAACCACTGAGCCACCATGCCACCCAAATGTGAACCCCATACATCTCCAGCTGTGACTCAGTATCTCCTCAGAGCACAAATATGGAAGGCTAAAGTTATTGCTGTATCTACATCTATTCACAAAAATCCCAACATTTCTGCCAACCTTAGCATGCCCTAAAATAACTCAGGGATTTTCACCTCAGTGACACTCTCAAGGAGTCTGTTGCAAGTGCTCCTCGCTCTTCCTCATCCCAGTCCTGAATTTATCTTGTGGCCTTTCAAAGCTATGTGGTCCTTCTGCAATTGCAAACTTCAAAAGGAAGAATTACAAATTATTAAAATTGCACATAATAAATGACATAGCAGTTACTGAAGGGTTAAACGTTGCCTCCATTATCAGAGTCAGTCCACTCCATTCAAAATGGGAGAGAAAGTAGGTTAGAACTTACAAGAACAAACTAACAATTCTCTGAATAATTAACAATTAATAACAGACAGGATTTAACTGGCCTGGGGAAAGGGAAACCATGATGCCCTTGGGGCAGTCTGTTAGCTCCACGTTGAAGGGCTGTTTGACACCTAACCGGGTCAAACTGGGTCAGAGGACCCAGGTGGGTGGCAATCCCTGCGTTGGTAGTCCCACCTGCGCCACCATCACAGACACCAGGTGGCAGATCTGGCAGTTGTTGCTTATATACCCACCAGCATCAACAAGGGACCTGAGGTGAGTGAATGCAGGATTGGAGTGGCACAGCGGGTGGGCCGACGAGTGACAGCAGGGAATTGGTTCCTTACAGTTTCTCCGGCCCTCCCTTTGCAACATTTGTTCCCTCAATTGGAACCAGAGTGCCAGATGATAGGTCCGCAGCCACACCTGGATTGTGAATGAGATGGCATCAATGCTCTGTTAACAGTGGGTGGAGGCTCCTGCACTGGGCACGTTGCACCTTGAACTGATTGGGAACAGTTTTCCTGCAATCAGGAACCTCCTGACCCAATCTGAAAGGCTGGAATAAATTTCACCCGATGTACATTTAACAAGCGTTTCCCTGTTGTTTTGGGGGGAAATATGGCATCCAATTGTACACAGAAAGATTCCAGTGTGGAACTTTGAAATATAGGCTCTTCTTTATTGATGGTGATTGTGAAGCAAATATAAGCCCAGAAATTGCAGGGGCTGGGGATACTCACCAAATATACTTCATCAAAATATATAACTGGGGGTTCTGTTTCCTCTCTGATCCTTAAAAGAAATCCTCTGAGAGTGTAGCACTTTCTCAGCAATGTCATGATAGGATCTGTCTCAAACCTGTGCTCAGGTCTCCAAGACAGGATGGGAACCCCCAGCTCTCTGACTCAATGATTAAAAAATATCAATGCTGAGCCCACAGTGTACATTATTATACTTTAATGCAGAAACTACTGTTAAAAATATAAATATATTAATCCTGTTTGGATGTATTATGACAGAGAATGAGATTGCTGGAGAAACTCAGCAGGTCTGGCAGCATCTGTGCAGAGAAAAGCGAAGTTAACATTTCAGAGTTCCTTCGGTTGTGAAGTAGAAAAATACCGGACTCAAAATATCATCTTTGTTTTTCTCTCCACAGATGCTGCCAGACCTGCTGAGTTTCTCCAGCACTCTCTGAGCTTGCTTCAGATTTCCAGCATCCGCAGGACTTTACTTTGATGTGCTACAACACACCTCTGGGACAGGTGGGATTTGAACCGGGAACCCCTTACTTCAGAGGTAGGGACACTACTGCTGTGCCACAAGAGCTAAAAAGTGAAGACAAGACAACCAGAGGTTCCAGCAGGAGGATCAACAGCAAAAGGGCTTGACTGGGAATATAAAAATAATTAACCTCTCAGAGGGCTTTGAGGTGAGGTACTTATGGGGAAATAATTGGTTCAAAGGGGCAGATACGATGAGATAATAAATGGAATGATTTAAACAGGAAAGTACTGGAAGAAAAATAATTGATTTAAAAGGGAAGCTGCAACAGCAGGGTTTCCAAATTGGAATATTGCAGATGCCCCTGGGGTCAAGAGCCAATATTATGGGATCACAACCTTTACTACAGCAATGGTTGCTGTGGAGCTTTGTCTGAGTGCTAACAGTCCCTTGTGATTGTGAAATAAATAGGGACCGCGGCCTACTGAGCCACCTGGGCCTGACTTCTGCTCTAACACACCCAGTGAAATGTTGTGCTTCGTTTCATCAAAAAAGACCCTGCAGTGTGTACCTCCACCAACTCCCACAGGTCTCCTCTAACTCCCACAGCAATCACCATGATAGGCTCATGGTGGGAACATGGTGGAAGCAGTGCACTCTGGGAAATAATCAATTTAAAGGGAAAGATGCTTTGGGAACATAATTGGTTTAAAGTAATGTGTGCCATAGGAAAATCAATATTTATACAGCAAGGTACTTTAATTGATTTAAAGGGCAAGAGTACGATTAAATATTAATTTGGATTGATTTATTATGAATTATAATTGGATTAAAGTGACAATTTCCTTCCATCTCCAATGGCAAGTGTGTGCCTAACTAAGTCTGAGCTGAAGCAGGACAGTCTTTGCATTGACGATACTGCTGTTCACTCTGAGGCACGTGATTGTATGTCATTAACTGTAGGCTTTATCTTGTCTGTTGGTGGTGAGGGATGGTCATTATGGCGAATGAAGCCCCTGCTGCTTTGGTGGGTTGGTGTTAATTTCACAATATGCCTTCCCTTTCTTTGAGCACCAGTGATGGAGGGAGATGGGAGCTGATGCAGTTTGACTCGTGTTTCCAGGCCACGTCACCTGGAAAATAACTGGTGGACAGGTGACTGGCTTTGTGTTGCTACAGAGCCAGACAACATGGACACAGACCCTTCGGTCCAATTCGTCCATGCTGACCAGGTTTCCCAAATTGATCTAGTCCCATTTGCCTGAGTATGGCCCACATCCCTCTAAACTTTCCTATCCATGTACATGTCCAAATGTCTTTTACGTGTTGTAATTATACTTGCCTCTATCATTTCCTCTGGCACCTTTTTCCATACATGCACCACCCTCTGTGTGAGAAAGTTGTCCCTCATGTCCCTTTTAAATCTTTCCCCTCTCAACTTAAACCTACACCCTCTAGATTTGAACTCTCTTACTCTTGGGGGAAAAAAGTTTTGGCTATTCTTTTTATCTATGCCCCTCATGATCTTATAAACCTCTATAAGGTCACCCCGTAGCCTCCTACACTCCAGGATAAAAGTCCCAGCCTACCCAGCCACTCCCTGTAGCTCAAACCCTCCAGTCCCGGCAAAATCCTTGTAAAACTTTTCTGCACTCTTTCGAGTTTAGTAACATCCTTCCTACAGTAGGGTGACCAGAACTGAATGCAGTATTCCAAAAGTGGCCTCACCAACACCTAGAATCCCTGCAGTGTGGGAGTAAGGCATTCAGCCCGTCACATCCACACCAGCTATCCAAAGAGCATCCCACCCAACTATCCTACAGCCCTGCATTTCTTAGGGCTAGACCACCTGGACACTACGGGGCAATTTATTCTGGCCAATCCATCTAACTTGCACATCTTTGGACTGTGGGAAGAAACCCACGCAAACACAAAGAGAATTTGCAAACTCCACACAGAGGGTGGAACTGAACCCCGGTCCCTGGCACTGTTAGGCAGCAGTGCTAACCACTGAGCCACAATGCCACCCACAAACACAACATCCTAACTCCTAAAGGAAAGCTAACAATCCAGTGAGTTTCCCAGCTTCACTACAGGGACTGACACAAGACAATGAACACCAGGCCACACCATCTCTGTTACCCTGACTACCCATAAACAAATTTTACAACACTGGCATATGTTAAATGTTAGAAAATTTATAATTGTTGCATATTATTTCTAAGTTGCATCAGAAGGATAATTTTTAACTAGGTCCCAATTGCCTGTTAGAGAAACTCATAATAAGTCTGTTGAGAAATGCTAAATAGCCAATTACATTTTCCAGCTGAGGTTAATAAAATACATATAAACGATCACTGAATAATTCTTGTTCAGTGTAATTACCACATACACTTAAAGACAAATACCACGGTGCCGTGAATGTGATTTGCACTCTGCAGTTTTCAGTCAGTGTTGCGGAGAAAACTGGCTAAAAAATGAAAGCAATAGTTATTTATCTTTTTTTTTACAAAAGAAAATCTCCTTTGAGGAACAGTCTTTAAATAACACAAGACAATCTTCAATTAGCATTCCAATTCCATAGACACCAAAGGCGAACAAGCTGAAAATAAGTGCACGACTGACATTAGCTATTTTAGGGTTTTTTTTGTCATTTCAAACCGTGTTCTTTATGAAAAATACTGTATCTTTACACCATGTTAAATAGCTCAAGTATATACAGGTGGGTTGTTAAAGACAAGGACCCCGAATAAAATCTGTACAAGCTCTTTGCTTTCTCGCTTTTAAAAAATACTCCACAGATAAAGTCAGTACAAACCGCAGCGAAAGAAAAAGGATTCAGTCAAGTCGACGATACCTTCTGCTTGATCTGAGATAGCAGGATCTCCACATTTACTTAATGACTTACACCTTGGTACACTCAGTATTTATCAACAGTCTATGTATTGCCGTCCTTGAGTTCACTCTTGTGGATGGCCAGAAGCTGAAGAGTGTCATGTTGGGTCAGGCTCCGACAGGCCTCCTAGATCTGACTGACAGAACACGTCACTGTGGCTATTGTGCTCAGTTCTGTCCCGGCTTCCCTTTGGCTGTCTCCCACGTTGTCCTCCTGGGGTTGCAGTTTGTACTGCTTATGAGCCTGGTGTCCCTGATGTGCTCCGCAATAGCTTAGCGTTGGCTGGTCATAGGCGAGGAAGGATGAGACACTCATGGCGATGGGGATCTAGAATGAAAGAAAACAGAACACACTTGAAGACACAACTCAAAGAGCCATACAGGCCCAACTCGTCCACACTGACCAGGTTTCCAAACTGATCCAGTCTCACTTCCAAACCTTTGGCCTATGTCCTTCATAACCCTTCCTATTCATGTCCCCATCCAGATGCCTTTTAAATGTTGTAATTGTACCAGCCTCTACCACTTCATCTGGCAGCTCATTCCATACACGTACCACCGTCTGTGTGAAAAAGCTGCCCTTCAAGCCCCTTTTAAATCTTTTCCCTCTCACCTTAAACCCATGCCCTCTAGCTTTGGAATCCCTACTGTGCAGAAAATACCTTTGTTATTCACCTTGTCTATGTCCCTCATGATTTTATAAACTTCTGTAAGGTCACCCCTCAGCTTCCTGTGCTCTGGGGCAAAACAGTCCCAACCTATCCTTATAACACAAACCCTTCAGTCCCGACATATTCTGGGAAATGTAGTTTTGTATCCTTTCCAGTTTAATAAGAACATCCTTCCTATAGAGGGGAGACCAGAATTGAACACAGTATTCCAAATGTGGTCTTACTTATGTCCTGTACAGCCATAACATGAGGTCCTAGCTCCCGTACTCAATGCACTGACCAATGAAAGTAAGGGTACTAAACGCTCTCATCATCACCCTTTCTACCTGTAACTCCACTTTCAAGGAACAAAGTACCTGCACCCTGGGTGCCCGTTCAAAAACACTCCTCTGGGCCCTACTATTAATGGGGCAACAATAGCCTTGTGGTATTATCTCAGGACCATTAATCCAGAGACTCAGCTCACGCTCTGGGGACCTGGGGTCAAATCCCACCCTGGCAGATGATGGAATTTTAATTCAATAGAATTTTGACGATGACCATGAAATCATTGTCAGAAAAACCCCATCTGGTTCACTAATATCCTTCAGGGAAGGAATTCTGCCATCCTTACCTGGTCTGGGTTACATTTCACTCATAATCCATTAGAATGTGGTTGACTGTCAACTACCCTCTGAAATGACCTAACGAGGCAACTAGGGGTGGGCAATAAATTCTGGGCAACCAGCAATGCTCAGGTCCTACTGGCAAATAAAAAAAAAATTAACTGCGTAAGTTCTGTCTTTCCTTTAAGTGGTGCTTATGCTGGGAGAACCTCACATCTTAAAACTGAGACGGTGAAAGTGCTGCAGCTGCTTGAACCCTGAAATGAAAGCAACAAAAAAAAGCCAAAAATACTCAGCAGGTCAGGTAGCATGTTTTGAGGAGCGAGGATGGCGGGTCTATGGCAGGTGGATAATGCCCTTGAAATCCCACTCAGAGCTTCATGCCAAAACATGACTCCTCCCCCTCCTGATGCTGCCTGGCTTGCTGTGTTCTTCCAGCCTCCTGCCTGTCTACTTTGGATTCCAGCATCTGCAGGTTTCTTGTCTTTGACAAAGCCTGAGCAGTAGGATCGATGATAGCCATTGAACAGATCACCTCTCTTCTGAGAGAGCTGCCCATTTATTTAATTAAATTAAATTACCTCCAGTGTGGAGACAGGCCCTTCGGCCCAACAAGTCCACACTGACCCTCCGAAGAGTAACCCACCCAGATCCATTTCCCTCTGACTAATGCACCTAACGCTACGGGCAATTTAGCATAACCAATTCACCTGACCTGCACATCTTTGGACTGTGGGAGGAAACCGGAGCACCCAGAGGAAACCCACGCAGACACAGGGAGAATGTGCAAACCCCACACAGACAGTCGCTTGAGGCTGGAATCGAACCAGGTCCCAGGTGCTGTGAGGCAGCAGTGCTAACCACTGAGCCACCCCAAATATCCCAAACTCTGCTAATATTTGTTTATGCTTCAAATATTTATCTGCTCTCCATTTCAAGGTTATTATAATTCTGCTTTCATCGTTGATTCTTATTCTTAAAGTTCTTAAAATCTTCTGTGGAAAACACAGTGTCCTAATCTCTCCCTTAAACTACATTTCTTGGTGAAAAGTAATGTCAAATCAAAGGTTCTCTGCAACACATTGTGTCTCAATAGTTTTGAGATGTAGCGAAATTTATCTAGCCCCAAGACTAACAATGTAGATGCCATTTTTATAAACAGACAATCCAGGTGAAATAATCCAATGTTTGACACAGTGTCCAGTGAAAGTCTGGTGACTTTTGTCTGATAATGAGAACAGAGATCAGAGAAAGGGGTTTGCAAAGAAATACCACCATAAGAATAGCACTGAAAACAAAAAGAAAATGCTGGAAATCTTAGTGGGTGAGGCAGCATTCATGGAGAGAAAGGAAGCTAACATTTTCAAGTCGAGATGACTCTTCATCAGAACAGTCAGCTATTCAGCCATAGATTTATAGAATCATAGAGTTATACAGTATGGAAACAGACCCTTCAATCCAACCAGCCCATGCTGACCATAATCCCAAACTAAACTCAACCCACCTGCCTGCATTTGGCTCATTTCCCTCCAAACATTTCTTATTAGAACATAGAACATAGAAGAATACAGCGCAGTACAGGCCCTTCGGTCCTCGATGTTGCACTGATCCAAGCCCACCTAACCTACACTAGCCCACTATCCTCCATATGCCTATCCAATGCCCGCTTAAATGCCCATAATGAGGAAGAGTCCACCACTGCTACTGGCAGAGTATTCCATGAACTCACGACTCGCTGAGTAAGGACATGTATTTATATCCAAATGTCTTTTAAATATTGCAAATGTATCAACATCCACCACTTCCTCTGGCAGTTCATTCCACACATGAACCACTCTCTGTGTAAAAAACTTGCCCCTCATGTCATTTTTAAATCTTTCTCCTCTCACCTTAAAAAATATGCCCCCTGGTCTTGAAATCCCCCACCGAGATTAAAAAAAAGACATCTGCCATTCACCTTATCCACACCCCTCATGATTTTATAAACCTCCATAAGGTCACCCCTCAGCCTCCTATGCTCTAGTGAAACCGAGTCCCAGCCTATCCAGCTTCTCCTTATTACTCAAACCCTCCATTCCCAACAACATCCTGGTAAATCCTTTCTGAACCCTCTCCAATTTAATAATGTCCTTCTTATAGGAGGGCAACCAGAACTGCACACAGTACTTCAGAAGAGGCCTCACCAATGTGCTGTACAACCTCAATGTGATGCCC
>NC_057731.1:2478745-2482053 GCF_004010195.1 Chiloscyllium plagiosum | reverse complement strand
TCAAGGTCTCAGGTATCCCTGTGCTCTCGCGGTGCATGTAAATACCAGGTTGCACTTGCAGCAATGTGAGGGATAAACCATAAACTGAGCTGAACACATGCATTAGACTGATAGGAATAGTGAGGGATGCCTCACCTCAGTAAGATTCACACCTCTGTTTTAAACTTGCTTCCTTCATGCTACGTCCTACAAAATAACTATTTCAAACTGTATATCGATTTCATTCCCTAGGACTGAAACTCAAAAAGGCATGGACGCGACATTCCAGAATTATTAATTTTAAAAACACAGGTCTACAACGTCCTTAGGATCTACCTGTGGAGCCTACAGTTGTCTAATGTCTTGCAATTGCCCATTGCAGTATTCAGCTTCATGTGTGAATGGAGTTACACTGTGATCTTATACTGAGGGACTCGGAAGTCTTTACTGTAGTAGTTTTATTGAAGGTGAGTTTCAGTGTTCAAATCATTATTCTGAAATAACTTCACCCCAATCTTCTGATTGTACCTTGTACCAAACTAATTTTGCTGCGCAATCAGGTTGTAGTGGTCAGCGTATCAATAGCGTGGAATTATACCAGGATTTCTCTGTCTAAACCAGGTCAGAATGTCCAGAATGTCCACCTCTAACTCAAAGTTGAAGACTGTTTTGGACAATCTCTGGGAACAGAGGAATTGGAAGTTCAAATTTCTCCATGGAATCAGTACATTGGGACTTAAGGATTCCCAAAGCCTGTCATGGGAGATATGTCCAGTCTCTGACTATGAAGACCCTGGGAGATCTGGGTCTTCATTGCTGATAGAATTCAACTCAGACTTTTAAGGAGAGAACAACAAGAGTTATATTACAAAACAGAAACTTTGCATCTTGGCCTCCAATTCCACAGCAGTGAACTAATCTCCTTCCTTTTCCATTATAAACTTTTCAGTACCTAACCTATGAGTTTCCAAGCCTTCTGTTCTGAGAGGTTGAACCAATTGCCTGGCACCTTCAATCTCAGGCCACATGAATGTCCCCCATCCTCAGATGCTGATTTGAACAGATCTCAGACATTTATTCAACATTATGGCATCAACACTCAAATCAGCTCTGTTCAAACCTCCAGGTTGACCAAGATCACACAGAACTTACTATAGAATCCAGCGAGAGATGGGATTGAGTTGGCTGGGCTTTGGGAATTGGTTTGATGAAGTTGGGGAGGTCAGAAGAATGTGAGGTTGTGGTTTCAGGGCAGGTCCCTGATATAAATCCCCCGCTGACTCCCTTTATTCTCATTGAGCAACATAACACATATCCTTCTTGCATTAAAAATGCCAATCATAACATTCTACACAGTGTCAGGAGTAATGGTCAAGCACAGTTTATAGTAATCCTTACAGTTCAAAGAGAAACAGCATATTTATGAAATAGTGTTTTTCACCTAATACTGGCATACAAGTGCATGCTCGCTGTCATAAAAGATGTGCCTTACACTTAAAACCTTTCATCACTTTAATCTAAGGTAAGACAATGCAGGCAGATACATGTCTAAAGCAGGTTTTAACTCAGAAAAGTTCATATTTTAAAAGTAAAGTTTCTACACATTCACTTGTAAAGATGTATATCCAATCGCAATCCTGTTGTAGTTGGAGCAGTCCCGGTAGGGTTGCCTACTTTTACCTGACAAAGTGCTGGAGGTATTATCATATGACGGTCAAAGAGTGTGGTGCTGGAAAAGCACAGCTGGTCAGGCAGCATCTGAGGAACAAAACATCGATGATATGAGCATAAACCCTTCATCATGAGGGGTGGCCAAAGGGGGCTGAGACATAAATAGGTGGGGGTGATGGTGATAGGTGGGAGAGGAGGGTGGAACGGATAGGTAGGAAGGAAGATGGACAGGTGGGACAGGTCATGAGGGTGGTGCCGAGTTGGAAGTTTGGATCTCTGATAAGATGGAGGAGGGAAATCAGGAAACTGATGAATCCACATTGCTCCCGTCTGGTTAGAGGGTCCCAAGGTGGATGATGAGGTGATCTTCCTCCAGGCGTCAGATGGTTAGGGTTTGGCGATGGAGGAGGCCCAGGACCTGCATGTCCTTGGTGGAGTGGGAGGGGGAGTTGAAGTGTTCGGCCACAGGATGGTGGGTTGGTGCGGGTGTCCCTGAGATGTTCTCTGAAGCGTTCTGCAAGTAGGCATCCTCTCTTATTGGAAGCAAAGGTTACAATAGATAATGCATGTGAGAGTGCAGGTAAATCTCTGATGGATGTGGAACGGTCCTTTGGGGCCTTGGTGAGGTGAGAGGGGAGGTGTGAGCGCAGGTTTTATAGTTCTTGCGCGAGCAGGGGAAGGTGCTGGGAGGGGAGGGTGGGTTAGTGGAGTGTGTGGACCTGACAAGAGAGTCGCGGAGGGAACAATCTTTATGGAATGTAGATAGGAGTAGGGACGGAAATATATCTCTGGTGGTGGGGTCTGTTTGTAGATGGCGGAAATGGTGGAGGATGATGCGATGTATCCAGATGTTGGTGGTGTGGAAGGTGAAGACCATGGGGGTTCTGTCCTTGTTGCGATTGGAGGAGTGGGTTTCAAGGGCAAATGGACGGGAACTGGAGGAGATGCACTGGAGGGCATCATCAATCGCGTGGGACGGGAAATAGCGATCTTTGAAGAAGGAAACCATTTGGTATGTTCTGTAGTGGAATTGGTCTTCCTGGGAGCAGATGCAGAGGAGGTGGATGGATTGGAAGAAAGAGATAGTGTTTTGACAGGAGACAGGGTGGGAGGAGGTGTAATCCAGGCAGCTGTGGGAGTTGGCGTGTTTGTAGTAGATCATGTTGAGTCGGTCACTGTGGAGAGAGGTATCCGAGATGGTCCAGGTGAACTTAAGATCGGGGTGGAACATGTTAGTGATGCTGATGAACTGTTCAACGTCCTCATGGGAGCATGAGGTGGTGCCAATACAGACATCAATGTAGTGGAGGAAAAGGTGGGGAATGGTGCCAGTGTAGTTCATGGGAGCATGAGGGTGGTACCTTATGCGGTCTCCTCTACACTGGGGAGACAATACACCTACTTGCAGAACGCTTCAGAGAACATGTCTGGGACACCTGCACCAACCAACCCCACCACCCCATGGCTGAACACTTCAACTCCCCTTCCCACTCCACCAAGGACATGCAGATCCTGGGTTTCCTCCATCGCCAAACCCTTACCACCTGACGCCTGGAGGAAGAACACCTCATCTTCCACCTTGGGACCCTCCAACCCCCTGGCATTAATGTAGATTTCACCAGTTTCCACATTTCCCCTCCCCCTACCTGAACTCAGAT
>NC_057731.1:2414719-2478720 GCF_004010195.1 Chiloscyllium plagiosum | reverse complement strand
CGCCCATTTATTTCTCAGCCCTCTTCGGCCACCCCATCATTCCTGATGAAGAGCTTATGTCTGAAACGTCAACTCTCAGGCTCCTTGGCTGCTGCCTGACCTGCTGTGCTTTTCCAGTGCCACACGTTTTGACTCTGATCCCCAGCATCTGCAGTACTCACTTTCTCCCATTATCACATAATATCCTGCCCTCAATTTGTCCCATCCTCATCTTCCTGCCATTGGTCACTTTAGAACATAGGTCCTCAAGGCTGACCACCTTCTTCATTAATCCGAAAGCAAGGCAGACTGTTTGTTATCCAATCGGTTGATTCTTGGCATCAGTCCATCAGTGTTTTCCCATTCACCATAACCTATAGGCTGCATTTACAGAGAAACACAGTTTCTTAAATTCTTGTATGATCTTTCTCAGGGTATTTCATTCACCGCTGCCTGCAGACTAACCTTTAATTCCTGGGTACTGTGGTTTAACCTTAAATCCAAACCCTGACTGATTGCCAGCTTCTAAATGTCAAAGCAAATCCTGCTTTCTCTCAGCTCTCCTTATGACAGGTGATAGATGATCAGGAGTGCAACGTTGGATAAATAAGCTTAATTACTTTCAAGATACCATCCACTATCAGCAACATTGTACTGATGCTCCCTACAGCTTGAATCCAATCTCTCCAGCTGCAGCAATGATGCCATCTGCCTCCTCTCCAGGATGCCAGGGACTGTGGTGCCAATTATTTCCACTTAATGGCAACTGGGTTAAGTGTTTAACAGTTAGAGAGGTAACTTTTACACTGACAGCACTGTTACAAATGTAATCAACCACTCTACATGAGAGCTTCACACATTTAGCATCCCACAGGAACACTTTACACATTTCAGAGAGGCCTGGGGTTCGACATACTCCTAACCCATGCACAGGGAGTTACTAACAACCTATTTCTGATCCTTGTCCATGCCAGGCAGGGATCCACACTAGCCAATCCAAATATGCAGCAACCTGTTTGCTAAAGCCCACGCACCCTCAGTAACATTTACACTTCACAACTCTCTCTTTGTTCTGTTTCAACTCCGAGGCTCAGGGAATCTGAGGTGACTATTATTGGTACTAATGAGTGGATGAAGTCAAGCAAGAATTCGGAAGCATTTTATACGAGGGTATGTTATTGGGAAGAGGTGTGAAAACTTCATGGCTTGGAGTTTTCACAACTGCTTTTTATAATATCCCACACCTTCAGTCTCCCTCGATGGTTCAGAGGTGCAGGGGGAGCAAGTCCCTGAAGATCAATCCTTGGAGATCCATCCTTTTGTAATCTATGAATATCCAAGCTCAGAGGCCCTGATCAGGAAGGTTTGATCCCTCCATCCTCACCAAGTAATCGTAACTGAGTCAGCTCGACACTCACATACACTGATGGACAATTGAGAATGTATAGACCCACCCAGACCCCACACTGTTCGTGAATCTGTCCAATTGCTGTAAAGATCAATTTGATGATCAGTCATTTTCCAGTTGCTTTCACACAACTAACTTTATTCCTCAACTTAAGGGGAGGCTTTGAGGTGCAATGTCCCTATGTCTGGGTCACGGGTTCTGGGTTGAATCCCAGCTCAGAGCTTGATGGCCACATAAAGTGTCCCATTGGATGGTTACCTCCTCAAATATGTCCTGTTTGTTTAACACCTAGTGGGTGGAACATGACTATCTGACCTATCGCTTGTTCAAATTGAGTATAAGAGTTGGGACATCACGTTGAGGTTGTACAAGATGTTGGTGAGGCCTCTTTTGGACTATTGTGTCCAGTTCTAATCGCTTTGTTATAGGAAGGATATTATTCAACTGGACAGGGTTCAGAAAAGATTTACTAGGATGTTGTCAGGAATGGAAGGCTTCTGTTATAAGGAGAGGTTGGATAGGTTGGATCGTTTTTCACCATAAGAGGCTGAGGAGTGACCTTATAGAGGTTTATAACATCATGACATATATATATATAAGGTGAATGGCAGGTGTCTTTTCCCTTGGATGGGATTTCAAGACTAGGGGGCATATTTTTAAGACGAGAGGAGAAAGACTTTAAAAAGACATGAGGGACAACTTTTCTTTCACAGAGACTGTGGATTGAACTTCCAGAGGAAGTGGTGGATGGGAGTACAATTACAATGTTGAAAAGATAAGTACATGAATGGGAAAGATTTGGGGGGATATGGGCCCAACGTAGGCTGGTGAGACTACTTTGGTAATGGATTGTGTTTGGCATGGACTGGTTGGACAACAGGGTCTGCATCCATGCTGTATGACTCCATGAATATGAGTTTTTTGAAGAAGTAACAAGGAAGATTGATGAGGGCAGAGCAGTAGATGTGAGCTCTGGACTTCAGTAAGGTGTTTGACAAGGTTCCCCATGGGAGACTGATTAGCAAGGTTAGATCTCATGGAATACAGGGAGAACTAGCCATTTGGATATAGAATTGGCTCAAAGGTAGAAGACAGAGGGTGGTGGTGGTGGGTTGTTTTTCAGACTGGAGGTCTGTGACCAGTGGAGTGCCACGAGGATCCACTATTTTTAGTCATTTATATAATCATTTATATAATCATTTATATAAATGATTTGGATGTGAGCATAAGAGGTATAGTTAGTAAATTGGCAGATGACACCAAAATCGGAGGTGTAGTGGATAGCGAAGAGGATCTTGACCAGATGGGTCAATGGGCTGAGAAGTGACAGATGGAATTTAATTTAGATAAATGTGAGGTGGTGCATTTTGGGAAAGCAAATCTTAGCAGGACTTATACACTTAATGGTAAGGTCCTAGGGAGTGTTGCTGAACAAAGAGACCTTGGAGTGCAGGCTCATAGCTCCTTGAAAGTGGAATCGCAGGTAGATAGGATAGTGAAGAAGGCATTTGGTATGCTTTCCTTTATTGGTCAGAGTATTGAGTACAGGAGTTGGGAGGTCATGTTGCGGCTGTACAGGACATCAGTTAGGCCACTGTTGGAATATTGTGTACAATTCTGGTCTTGAAAGGGTTCAGAAAAAATTTACAAGGATGTTGCCAGGGTTGGAGGATCTGAGCTACAGTGAGAGGCTGAACAGGCTGGGGCTGTTTTCCCTGGAGCGTCGGAGGCTGAGAGGTGACCTTATAGAGGTTTACAAAATTATGAGGAGCATGGATAGGATAAATAGACAAAGTCTTTTCCCTGAGTTGGGGGAGTCCAGAATTAGAGGGCATAGGTTTAGGGTGAGAGGGGAAAGATATAAAAGAGACCTAAGGGCCAACCTTTTCACACAGAGGGTGGTACGTGTATGGAATGAGCTGCCAGAGGATGTAGTGGAGGCTGGTACAATTGCAACATTTAAGAGGCATTTGGATGGGTATACGAATAGGAAGGGTTTGGAGGGATATGGGCCGGGTGCTGGCAGGTGGGACTAGATTGGGTTGGGATATCTGGTCGGCATGGACGGGTTGGACCGAAGGGTCTGTTTCCATGCTGTACATCTCTATGACTCTATAACTCTATGAATAATTGCTCACTTAAGTGTAGAATGAGGGCTGGTTCCACATAATCTATGAGGTGTTAAAATCTGTTGATAAGCTTTTGGTAGGCAGTAAGAGTGGGAGAGACACCTAGTTAGACTAAGAGATTACATTCTGAGAGACTGCCATACATATAAGGTGTTCACGTTCTCAAAAATATTGCACATTTTTGTTAATTAGAGGGAAGGGAATGGGACTCCTTCATGATTAGTCTTACTCATAAAAAAGGAAATGATAGCACTGACTCTGTTCCTCAGCTGTTCAGACAGTCTTTGTGCACTCTGGTGCGCTCTATTGCAATGTGTTCATGATGTGAGAGAGTATAAGATATTTACCACCAAAGCAGCTTCATTAACAATGGCTTCTGTTGAGGCAAAAAGACTGAATGAATGACTCACCATAGAGTCATAGAGTCATAAAGATGCAGAGCACAGAAACAAACCCTTCTGACCAACTTGTCCATGCCGACCAGATATCCCAACCCAATCTAGTTCCGCCTACCAGCACCCGGCCCATATCTCTCCAAATCCTTTCTATTCATATATCCATCCAGTTGCCTTTTAAATGTTGCAATTGTACCAGCCTCCACCACTTCCTCTGGCAGCTCATTCCACACAGACACCACCCGCTATGTGAAAAGATTGCCCCTTAGGTCTCTTTTATATCTTTCTCCTTTCACCCTAAACCTATGCCCTCTAGTTCTGAACTCCCCCAACTCAGCGAAAAGGTGTCTATTTATCCTATCCATGCTCTTCATGTTTTTATAAACCTCTTTAAGGTCACCCCTCAGCCTCTGACGCTCCAGGGAAAACAGCCCCAGCCTGTTCAGCCTCTCCCTATTGCTCAAATCCTCCAACCCTGCCAACATCCTTCTAAATTTTTTCTGAACTCTTTCAAGTTTCACAACATCTTTCCGATAGGAAGGAGACCAGAATTGCATACAATATTCCAACAGTGGCCTAACCAATGTCCTGTATAGCCGCAACATGACCTCCCAACTCCTGTACTCAATACTCTGACCAATAAAGGAAAGCATACCTTCTTCACTATCCTGTCTACCTGCGACTCCACTATCAAGGAGCTATGAACCTGCACTCCAAGGTCTCTTTGTTCAGCAACACTCCCTAGGACCTTACCGTTAAGTGTATAAGTCCTGCTAAGATTTAGTTTACCAAAATGCAGCACCTCGCATTTATCTGAATTAAACTCCACCTATCACTCCTCAGCCCATTGGTCCATCTGATCAAGATCCCACTGTACTCCGAAGTTAACCTTCTTCACTGTCCACTGCACCTCCAATTTTGGTGTCATCTGCAAACATACTAACTATACTTCCTACATTCACATCCAAATGATTTATATAAATGACAAAAAGTAGTAGGCCTAGCACTGATCCTTGTGGTACTCCACTGGTCACAGGCCTCCAATCTGAATAACAACCTTCCACCCGCACCCTCTTTCTTTGACCTTTGAGCCCGTTCTGTATCTAAATGGCTAGTTCTCCATGAGATCTAACCTTGTTAACCAGACTCCAATGGGAAACCTTGTTGAAGGCCTTACTGAAGTCCAGATAGATCACATCTACCTCTCTGTCCTTATCAATCCTCTTTGTTACTTCTACACAAAACTCAATCAAGTTTGTGAGACATGATTTCCCATGCACAAAGCCATGTTGACTATCCCTATTGACTATCCCTAATCAGTCTTTGCCTTTCCAAATACATGTATATCCTGTCCCTCAGGATTCCCTGCAACAACTTGCCCACTACCGACGTCAGGCTCACCGGTCTATAGTTCCTGGCTTGTCCTTACCACCTTTCTTAAACAGTGGCACCACGTTAGCCAACCACCTCCAGGTCCACTTCCAGCATCAAAGAGTTTATTGTTTTAAACAGGTTGGGAGAAAGCCTCTGGGCAGTTCAGGGAACAAAAGGAAACATACCCTTTTTGTACATTTACTTTTAGGTTTTGGCTATTACTAACCATTCAGATTATTAATTGATTACATAGAGTCAAAGATAGAGTCATAGAGATGTACAGCATGGAAAAAGACCCTTTGGTCCAACCCGTCCATGCCGACCAGATATCCCAACCCAATCTAGTCCCACCTGCCAGCACCCGGCCCATATCCCTCCAAACCCTTCCTATTCATATACCCATCCAAATGCCTCTTAAATGTTGCAATTGTACCAGCCTCCACCACATCCTCTGGCAGCTCATTCCATACACGTACCACCCTCTGCATGAAAAAGTTGGCCCTTAGGTCTCTTTTATATCTTTCCCCTTTCACCCTAAATCTACGCCCTCTAATTCTGGACTCCCCCAACTCAGGGAAAAGACTTTGTCTATTTATCCTATCCATGCTCCTCATAATTTTGTAAACCTCTATAAGGTCACTTCTCAGCCTCCGACGCTCCAGGGAAAACAGCCCCAGCCTGTTCAGCCTCTCCCCTGGCAACCCTGGCAACATCCTTGTAAATCTTTTCTGAACTCTTTCAAGTTTTGTAACATCTTTCCAATAGGAAGGAGACCAGAATTGCATGCAATATTCCAAAAGTGGCCTAACCAATGTCCTGTACAGCCGCAACATGACCTCCTAACTCCTGTACTCAATACTCTGACCAATAAAGGAAAGCATATCAAATGCCTTCTTCACTGTCCTACCTACCTGCGATTCCATTTTCAAGGAGCTATGAACCTGCACTCCAAGATCTCTTTGTTCAGCAACACTCCATAGGACCTTACCATTAAGTGTATAAGTCCTGCTAAGATTTGCTTTCCCAAAATGCAGTACCTCGCATTTATCTGAATTAAACTCCATCTGCTACTTCTCAGCCCATTAGCCCATCTGGTCCAGATCCTGTTGGAATCTGAGGTAACCCTCTTCGCTGTCCACTACACCTCCAATTTTGGTGTCATCTGCCAATTTACTAACTGTACCTCTTGTGCTCGCATCCAAATCATTTATGTAAATGACAAAAAGTAGAGGACCCAGCACCGATCTTTGTGGCACTCCACTGGTCACAGGCCTCCAGTCTGAAAAACAACCCTCCACCACCACCCTCTGTCTTCTACCTTTGAGCCAGTTCTGTATCCAAATGGCTAGTCCCTGTATTCCATGAGTTCTAACCTTGCAAATCAGTCTCCCAAGGGGTTATTCATCCAATCACATTAATCATCTAGGGTGGCATGGTGGCTCAGTGGTTAGCACTGCAGCCTCACAGCACCAGGGTCCCAGGTTTGATTCCAGCCTCGGGTGGCTGTCTGTGTGGAGTTTGCACATTCTCCCTGTATCTGCGTGGGTTTCCTCCGGGTGGTCTGGTTTCCACCCACACTCCCAAAGATGCGCAGGTCAGGTGAACTGGCCATGATAAATTGCCCATAGTGTTGGGTGCATCAGTCAGAGGGAAATGGGTCTGGGTGGGTAACTCTTTGGAGGGTCGGTGTGAACTGGTTGGGCCAAGGGGCCTGTTTCCACACTGTAGGGAATCTCATCTAATCTAACTGCATGATCAGTGCTTGGGTGGATTTGGTTTGTCCCATGATGTCATGAGATTTACCATAGCTCCTTGGCACCCATCCTTGGGCCTTCACAACACATCTTATTCAACCGCATTGCAGGTTGCAGCTTCTGTGTCAGTTATTCAGTTCTCCCCTGCTAATAACAAGTGGGCTTCTTCTACCTGCGTGAGACTGAGTATCCATGGGAATGCGGTTAAATCCCTTCACAATTATATACTTAAATTTCATTTTTATATTTTGTAATGGTTCCAGCCTCCACTATCTTCCCATGCAGTTCATTCCAGATTCCCAACACGCTCTGAGAGAAAAATGTTTACCTCAAATACCTTCTGAATCTCCTGCCCCTTACCCTAAAACTGTACTCTCTCGTGATTGCACCTCAACAAAAGTGAACAGCTGCTCTCTATTCACCCTGTCCATACCCTTCATAATCATGTACACTTCTATCATGTCCCTCCTCAATCTTCTCTGTTTCAAGCCTATCTCGTCTCTCCTTATGGCTCAAATTCTCCATCTCAGGCAACATCCTGATGAAGCTCCTCTGTATCCCCTTCCAGTGTTCTCACTTCCTTCCTGTAGTGAGGTGGTCAGGGCTGCACACAGTACTCCAGTTGTGGCCTGACTAATGTTCCCTATAACTCCAAAAGTGTCTACTTGCTGTTCTATGCCATGCCATGACTGATGAAAGCAAATGATCCTCATTTTCCCCTCTTTGGAGTTGCATCCAATATTTTACTTTCAGGAAGCCTCATGCCTCAGTCTGAAATGATCTGGTGGTATTCCTATCTAAGCAGAAGCCATCCTTGTCACTAACAGCCTGTGTTTTTATTGGTTTGGTTTTGCTTTACAGCTTATATTCCTGACAAACTTTATTCCAAAGGAGCACAAAGGATGTTAATTGCTATCAATTATTATGAAGTCTAGAAGATCAATTCTAATATAAATGTCACATGGAGTGCTATAATTCCTTGATAAAGCTGACAAGATTGAGAGCATCCTGTCTCTCACTTGACCTTGGAAGTTTAAATTAACACTGTCTCTGAGTCTTGTAACTGAAATTGCAACTTCTATTTGCATGCTCTTAAGTTAATTTGGAACAGAAATGTGGTTCTCTGATGAAGAAGATTTTAGGCTGATCCTACTAACCTCTCATACTTTAAATGTGGCTCATAACAATTCTCTTCAGTAAATAAGATAACACGTTTTCAAATTCCATTGATAAGGATCAAATTCAATCATTTTATGCAACTCAAGCTTAAAAATAATACATCCTTGGGATCTTGAGGTTTTACAGAATTTGATCTTACTGTCTCCCTCTTGTCTTATCATTTTCCTTCCCTTGATATTTGAGTTTAATAGTCTGTCCAACTTACATGTTTGTATTTACACTGTTAATCTGTTCCATAACATGCTCTAAAATTCAAAATATTTGATCATCTATAGTCTCTGAATAATATAGACTTACCTTAACACTCCTTCATTTAGGTTATTATCTTCCAGTTCTCTCACACAAGTTACTTCATTCAATAACCGTAAAAGAACATTAAACTTAGTCTTAAAATTCTCCAGCTCTCTTTCATCTACATCCATCTTCAAGATACTTCTTACAAAGTGTTCTGATTCCAAAGCCCTTGCTTATTCAATTTGAAATGCTCCTTGCTCCTTTTACTCACTTTATCCTAATTGCAGTCAGTTACTCTAGGAGTGGGTGTTACTGTCTTATTAATTAAGATGGTTTCTTACATTCTGGACCACATTAACCATTTCATGCCATGTTGTTTGTCAAGTAGGTGGACATGTTTGAAGTCCATTCTTCAAAGCAATATCTCTCATCTTTTGTACCAGTCTGTTTGGACTGGTCTCAGAATGTCCTTGCATATTTATGCGCTATTCCAATAACATTTTTTGACTCTCGTATGATCCTATCAAAAGATCTGTGAGATTTTACTTATCTCTCCACGCATGGTCCCGATGCCACAGGCAGTGGTTCGATCATCAAATTCTCTGAAAAGAAAAGATGAGGACACAAATATCACAAAGAGAAAGCTATCAGTTCAGTGCTCTCATCCAAGTTTCCATTCCGTGAGAATACATGTTGACCTGAAGTGACATTAAGTCACATTCTTCTACATTTTACTTACTGCAAGCTTCTTCTGCAGCCACTCTCCACCCTTCATCCCATCCTCTCAACCAATTTTCCAATTCAACTAGTTGTCATTCTCTCTCATTCCTGAGCCCTGGAGAGATTCACTTTCCAATGAAATACTCTATATCTTTGAAACATTTCTGTTCGATTCCTGGCAGTAGCAGACTTTGTTCGTTCTTTCTCTTAGATAACATCTTGTTTTTCAAAGTTACTTGATAAATCACTCTAGATATATCTCTGTATCTCTAAATGTAGTGTGTATGATTTATTTATTGATGCAATTTGTATATGTGTCTTTGGGAGAAGTGTAAAATTATTAGTGTCTTTTGGAAAAGTAAATGAAATACTCAATTTAAATTCAATATTTCATTTATTTCTCCAAAAGACACTAATGATTTTCCTTCCTCACATTGAAACCATTGAGACTTATTTCTTATTATGATTGTCCACAATCTTTACTATTGTTTATTTCATTATTTTCCATAATATTTTAAATTTCACGTAGCTGTTCCCTTTAAATGAATTAGAATGCTAAGCCATGTGAGTCTTAATACAATATCTTATTGTTAAATGCTTGTGCGTGTCCAGACTTAGTGCTTTTGAAATTGCTCAAAATATTTAATGTTTTCACAGTCGTTCTCTAATACTGAGCTATGTTGGTAACAAATGACTTGATGGGGTTAAGGATGACTCATCCATCACTGTGTTGCAACATTGAAAGTTTGCAGATCAATTCAGAAATGCTGTTGGAGAAATCTTCTGCATCTGCAGTGATCTGAAAAACAGAAAAGAATTCCACTTCAGGCAGCATGGGTTAATTAATCTCTGATGGTAAACAAATATAATATATTGAGCATTATAAATTTTCTGAGCTGTGCAGATAGTTTATTGCTAATTTAAAAGGATGGGCAAAACCTTTTGAACAAAATTACATCAAAGCCATTCTCCCTCCCATACAAAAATATGAGCTATGTGTTGTAGTAATTTATTGGACAAAGGAAAAACCTACAGCCTTTGTTCAATTTTTACGTTTTTTTGTCAAACTCTTTGATGTAAGCTTTCTCAGATTTTGGAATGTATCATTGGATCATTTTGTTCAAGAGAAAGTACTCTTCCAATCTTCCAAATTTCCAATTTTCCTTATTTTTCTCTCAAGCAGCACTCCACACCAATACATGTTTCAGATGAGCAAATCTTATCATCTAGAAAGAAAGATTCACCCATATTTTAAAATAATATTTGGAATTTCACTCTGACCAGAAAATGAAATTCTAAACATGATAATTCAATCATAAAGGTCCTGAGATTAACCATTTCGCCAGAACTCTTTTGTTAACGTAAATACAGTGCAGAATTTTAAGGAAAAAAATTAATGTCATTTGAATTCATTCTTCTTTCTTCAATTGATTTTCTAATTAATTCTAAGTGGTAAATTTTTGCCAAGACTTTGAGAAACTAATTCCAAATAAGCATTTTATAGCAGGATTTTTACATGACATTGATAATTCCTTAAAGGGACGTCAACTTAACCTTACACGTTCCAAACTGATACAAGTGCACACCACACTTTCATATTGCAAAACTCTCAAAGTATGAACTAAACTCAAAATATCTCTACATCTCAAACACCAGGGAACAGAAAGACATAAATTACACAAGATTGCATTTAACAACAAAGAACGAAGAGGCATACAAGTCAGACCAAAAAGGGTTAACATTCAGTTCCAGGACTACGATCACTTGAACAATTCACATCCAAACAGAAAAAAATTATTACTCAATCAAAGACAAAAACTGATCTCTTTCTCTCTCTTACAACTTGTGAACACTTTTCTTCCAATCTCAGATTTAACTTTATGTTTATCCTTTTATCGTAGTGACAGTGAGGTGCACAAAAAGTTTTACATGCAATAATTTACATTGTAGAATCGACACGATTGGAGAGTTTGCCTCTAAATATCTCGGCAGTGACAAATACCTGCTGCTTGAAGAACATTTCTTTTAATTGTCCATTACCTTCCAATGCTTTCGAGTGAGGTGAAGCAACATAATCCACCATTTTCCTCATAATCCTATGAAATCGAGCTCTGTCTTTCCCAATTGCAGCACTCATTTTGTTAATTCGACATGGGCTCGGAGATTCAAAACCTAGGCTTTACCTTTCCTGTCATTTTCCAATTAATTTCATCTCTGGCACTCCCTTTTTTTGTGGGATGAGGGTGTCGCTGGCTGATCAACATTTATTGTCCATCTAGTTGCCTTTGATGAGGTGGTGGTGAGCTGCCATCTTGAACTGCTGCAGTCCACCTGTTTTCCGCTAACTCACAATGTTATTAGGGAGAGAATTCCGGGATATTGATCCAGCAACACTGAAGGAATGACAATATATTTCCAAGTCTCTTGTGCGTGGTTCAACAGTCAGTAATTCTGGTCCAGCCAGCCTTACTTTGGCCATCTTTTGTTTCTGTATTCAATTATTTATATGTTTTGCTAATTCTACGAGAGCTTGAGGTACTAACTCTAAGCCCTTTTCTTCTTTGTCTATCATTTACTTGGTTCCATTGTCTTTGAATGGTGGATGGGTTCAGGGAGTTCAAATTAGTTTTAATCATTCAGTTGATTCATTTCTCTTTTTTTTCTCTGCTCGGATTCCCCATCCCAATCTAACTCCTTTTCATCCATGACCATCTTTTGTAGTATGAAGAGATTAGCAAGTGGGCAGATAGTACACCGTGGGCGGCATGGTGGCACAGTGGTTAGCACTGCTGCCTCACAGTGCCAGAGACCTGGGTTGAATTCCCGCCTCAGGCGACTGACTGTGTGGAGTTTGCACGTTCTCCCCGTGTCTGCGTGGGTTTCCTCCGGGTGCTCCGGTTTCCTCCCACAGTCCAAAGATGTGCAGGTCAGGTGAATTGGCCATGCTAAATTGCCCGTAGTGTTAGGTTAGGGGTAAATGTAGGGGCATGGGTGGGTTGTGCTTCGGCGGGTCGGTGTGGACTTGTTGGGCCGAAGGGCCTGTTTCCACACTGTAATGTAATCTAATCTAATCTACCTGAGGCATGGTGACCCTCAGGTTAAACTCACCACTAGATGTCTCTCTCGCTCTCTCATGAGAGGGACAATGGTGACCTTACCTTATGATGTTGGAAAATAGACTGGAAACTGTTACAGCTGACCATTGCTGAAGCTAATATAAAATGGCTGAAAGTGGTTCTCGGTTGACATAAATGACTGAGGAAGATTTTTAGCTGAAACAGCAACTTCCATAGTATGCTGTTTGAATAAACAATGAGCTGGAGCAATTGTAGTCTTCATAGAAGGAGTTTATTAAGATGAAGATAATATGCAAAAGGTTTTCTGAAATGCACAGAAAAGAATTGCATTGAATATGAAGTAAAAATGCAGTTGTTGCCTGTGTAGAGAGCAGTTGATAAGGGACACCTTTGACTGAGTGGAGTTTCCTTACTAGGCTGCTTCAAAGTCTCATCTTGGTCATCGGATAGAAGGGAAGAATCTGACCCACAAAACGTAAGACTCCCAGGTAATTGTAGCCATGGGTTATATGTATAAAAATTGAACTTAAGTATACAAGCATTAAAGGATTTAACCGCATTCCCATGGATACTCAGTCTCACGCAGGTAGAAGAAGCCCTCTTGTTATTAGCAGGGGAGAACTGAATAACTGACACAGAAGCTGCAACCTGCAATGTGGTTGAATAAGATGTGTTGTGAAGGCCCAAGGATGGGTGATAAGGGGCTATGGTAAATCTCATGACATCATGGGACAAACCAAATCCACCCAAGCACTGATCACGCAGTTAGATGATTAACCTGATTGGATGAGTATGTAATCAATTAATAATATGATTGATTTGGAACAGCCAAAAGCTAAAAGTAAATGTACAAAAAAGGTATGTTTCCCTTTGTTCCCTGAATTGCCCAGATGCTTTCTCCTAACCCGTTTAAAACAATAAACTCTTTGATGCTGGAAGTGGACCTGGGTGTTTGGTGATCAACATGTTGGTGTGAGCAGGGCATAGGAAGTATGGATCATGAATGAGCAATGGACCAGACTATGGCAGTACACTGGCTCAGTGGTTAGCACTGCTGCCTCAAAACACCTGGGACTTGTTTCCAACCCCAGCCATAAGTGAATGCCTGGAGTTTGCACTTTCTCCCTGTGTCTGGGTGTGTCCCCTCTGAGTAGCCTAGATTCCACCCATGATCAAAGATATGCAGGTTAAGTGGATTTGGTCATGGTAAATTGCCCCATAGTGTCCAGGTGGGTCAGCCATGGGAAATGAAGGGGTAGGGAGTTAGGTCTGGGTAGGATGCTCATTGGAAGGTCAATGTAGATTCTATGGGCTGAACGGTCTGCTTCCACACTACAGGGATTCTATGATTCTATGTTCCCTGTATCCCATCCCCTTTATGACTTCTCTGCATTCACAGTGACTTGTAATCTTGGCTTGTTTGGTGAGGGGTGTCATTGAGAAGGTGGGATTTCAGCACAGGCCTCAATTCATCCCCATGGCCTGCAAATGGAGTAGGTCCCAATAGTGGTCTGAAGGAGCCAAGTGACCATTATTAAATATTATCACAGGTTCTTATCACTGTGAAGATACCTAATTATACATAGTAACACCCATTCGGTAAAAACACCATGCACTTACATAGTGCCCTTCATGATCTTAGCCAGTCCAAAAACTCTTTAAAACCAACAAAGTAAATTTGTCACAGGCGAAGCACAGAAAACACAGCAGCCAAATTGCACACGGCAAGATCTCACAGAGTAAGGAGATAACAAAGCAGATCATCTGTTCTAGTGATACCGGTAAATAGTAGTCCAGGATATGGCTAAGAGCTCTCCTGCTGTTTCTGAGATACAGCCTTTAACAACGAACCATCTGTTTTGTCACGATGTACGAACGCGTTATCCAGGCATTTTAAGATGACTCAGAGCACCTTTTATAATTGGCATCAGTGAAGGAGCAGGTAAAACCAGTGCTGACGTACATGTGGAAGTGAATCAAGCCATAATGCAGTATAAAAGGCACCTCCACTGATAACCCTGCAATTAGTTTGACCTAAATCTCAATGGTGTACTTTGGCCTCTCACATGGCACCTCACACCTTCAATTACCTGAGACAACATGCACTTATTGTTAAAGTTCACTTGAGAATGTAACTTTCAAAAAAAGTTTATGGGCGGCACGGTGGCACAGTGGTTAGCACTGCTGCCTCACAGGGTTCAATTCCCGCCTCAGGCGACTGACTGTGTGGAGTTTGCACGTTCTCCCCGTGTCTGCGTGGGTTTCCTCCGGGTGCTCCGGTTTCCTCCCACAGTCCAAAGGTGTGCAGGTCAGGTGAATTGGCCATTCTAAATTGTCCGTAGTGTGAGGTAAGGGGTAAATGTAGGGGTATGGGTGGGTTGCGCTTCGGCGGGGCGGTGTGGACTTGTTGGGCGGAAGGGCCTGTTTCCACACTGTAAGTAATCTAATCTAATCTAAAAAGTTCTGCGATTTACAAATGAAAGAACTGAAACCAACATGGTCATTCTAAAAGATGAGAGCCTTAACAAACAATCCAGGTCTTTTTCAATATATCATTTCAGATACATCACACTATAAACTTTTGCTATAAATTCTGCATCTTACAATGTTATTCTCCACAACCACCTGATGAAGAAGCTAATGCTTCCAAATAAACTTTGTGTTGTGTGATTTTTAACTTTGTCCACCTCAGTCCAACACTGGCACCTCCAAATCTTGGCCAAATATGATTTATTCAAGGCTGCAGAGACTGGAACAGATATTGACTATAACTATGCGTGCAGGGTGCCAGGGATCTTTCAACAAAACTCTGACCATCCTGATCCTTTGGGAGGAAGTCACTGTTTTCTTTAAAGCTGTGTCCTAGTCGCTGCACATCTCCAAAGCAGCAAGCTATGAGGGTGAAATGCTAATTTTCCTAGTTCTGGGATAAACTTAAACAGGACCACCCAGCCCGAAAGAAGCCGGAAAACCTTGAGCAAGTTACTGATTCAGTGACGAGTGTGTCATTACTGATCCAGCACAAATATTTCAACTCCTTTCACCTTAACACTCACTTACAGCAATACTTTGAAGACAATACAGATAAACAGCCTCATGATTCCAGTTACTTCCCCGAATTCCTGTTAGAAGTGAGCCAAAAAGGATAAGGCTCAGGAAAATGATTAAAATATAGCTATCCCCAGCGTTTCAACTGCACCTGGCTCCTGGATGAATTGACATTTGAAATCAATCCCACTTCCCAAATGCTAATGAAAAATTGCACAAAGAGAAACCCATTTGTATTCATGCAAAAGTGTCAGTTTGTGATGTTTCCAGTCAAATGGATTTCATTATTTTAATAAGATTGATTAGATGATGAATTTAAAATGAAATGTTTCAGATTCCATTGCTGCTGATCAGAAGCTCTGTGATTTCTCTTATTTAGAAATAGCAACAGCCCACAAAGTTTAATTCACCCTGGTATTTTATTTTTGCACTGAACAATTTTATTCCTTTTGAGTATTGCTGAAAAAAGATGCATTTTCTTGCAGTGTTTCCCCTTGGTCTATAAGGACAACTTGCAAGAATATCAATTCAAGAGGCAAACCAGTATTTCTGCAGCATGAGAGAGAAAAGGGTGAATAGCTTCAATGATGGGTTTTTT
Source organism: Chiloscyllium plagiosum (assembly GCF_004010195.1). NCBI lineage: Eukaryota > Metazoa > Chordata > Chondrichthyes > Orectolobiformes > Hemiscylliidae > Chiloscyllium > Chiloscyllium plagiosum. Next base: position 2,462,825 of record NC_057731.1, on the reverse strand, counting down.
CAAATCGGAACTCAGGTTCTGTCTACAAAACAACCACTTCATTCAACTTAATTCTGGAACCATATGGAGTGGAAAGTGTGAGATTTTGTCTTGTCTGTTTCAGGGGACATTCTGTGCAGTGCATCATTATTTGCTGAATCCAGCTTGGTCAGAGAGCTAAATGTAAGGCATACCACATGGTCGGCACATTCATGGAAACAGACACATATTTTCACATGGAAGAGACAATGTTGTGCTTTTCCATGTACTCATTATTGAAAGTCCAGGTTAATACCCAGTGCTGTATTTGACTCTCTGTGAGATATGGCTGAACTCAGAGGTTCAGCTCGCTCTCTCTTCTATGTATTGTAAAGGGCATTGTATAAGATCATTATCAGAGATTGATGAGATTATGTATGTTGTATTTTGGAATAATAACAAATAGAAATTGGACTGCTGCATCACTGAAATACCAACAGGGTTTTGGAAAGATACAAATCAACAATAAGAAGACATTTAATCTCCACTGAATCTCACAGAAAGAAAACAATTTTAGGCAGAAGACATCATTTACTTTTCCTTTCGCAGTTTTTGTAAGCTGTGAATTTTAATTAATACACCAGGAACCTGTATTTGAAGCAGTCACCCTGTGGGTCTTACAAACATGTGAAAGCATCCAGAGAAGAAAGATCTAGAAGCAACATTCAGATCAGGACATGAATCATCCCCACAGATCCTGAGACCAGGGAGCACTGAAGTGTGTGAGGTTTTTAAAAGGGATTAGAGTTTTAACTGGTAGAATTTTGTGTCAATAGTTTGCAATTATTTACCTTGACTGGGCCAGACCACTCAAACATTCTTAAGCAGGCAGCCCCAGACCATAACTTTGCAATTTGTTTTAGTAAGTGTACAGTGAAAATTACCCTGAGAAAGTTAGCTAGGTTGACTACCAGATGTTAAAACAGACAAAAATATATTCACTAAGTTACACAATGAAATGCAAAGAGCAGAATAAAGAACCCCTACAGAACTCAGTCTATCCAACCTACACTAAGTATGCTGTTCCGAAAATACACAACAGTTCCAATAAGCAAATGTCCTTTAAAAACCAATAAAAATGGAACACATGTTTACAGGTTGAAGTTGAAGGACAGGAAAGAGAGAGAGTTTCCACACAGCTCCCTGTTGAAGTTCCCAGTTCAAGTCTGAACTAAAACTGCTCAGCTCAGCTAGAGAGCTGACCGCTTCCCTTTCATTATACAGGTCATTTCTAAAACATGACCACTTTGGCCTGAAGTCTCATCTGTTTACATATAAACAAAAGGACTGTCAAAATCCTTTTCATCTCTGTCCCAAACCAGACTGATCAGAGGCCAGCCCGGTTCATTGCTCCTCTGAAAGAAATCACGGACAGAGTCTCCTTAAGCCAAGGAACAGCTTTTAGAAAGAAAGGGACTAACTTTGTGACAACCTGTACTTATGAATTATGATATCTGACAAATAAATAGATTCTAAGTACAAAAACCCAGTCTGTACTTTGTCAATCTGGGTCTAAAAGTCAGATAAAGTGAAGAATTCTGCACTTTAAAACAATCTTTAACTCTTATATCAACTTCAGGAATAACAATACTTGATTTCCAGTGAGTCATGATATGAAAGCTGGTGTGAAATGTTTTCATCTTGAATAGCTATCAGTCAGGTATATAGACCACCTTAGCGGTTTGACTGGATTGTTAGACATTATGTGACAGCTTATGGAACAGTGGGGCTCAAACATAAGCAATCTCTTCCAAATTATGTGGTGACAGTGGGGGGTCACTGAAATGATGTCGGAGCTCTCAATTCCCTGTAAAGATCCTGGAACCAATACCTTGAAATGGATCCTCCTGCAGTCTGTATAGACACTGCGTGATTTTCTTACCATGACTAGTTGCCTCCACTTTCAGATCACTCAACACATCGCACCCAGGACAGCCATCCATTAGCACGTTACCCCTTCATGTCCCTGACCCAACTGTCCCCAAACTTTGTCAGAATAGTATTCAGTCACTAAGATGAACCTGTGATCGGTGCTGACTAGCTGGAAATGAGAATGTGCAGGTGTGTAAAGTAACACGTATTCGGTGTCTATAGGTGTGGGCTAACAAGCATTGAGTAATGATTGGTGCGAGGTAACAAGTACTGAGTAACTATTGGTGTGAGGTAACAAGTACTGAGTAACTAATGGTGCGAGGTAACAAGTACTGAGTAACTGTTAATGTGAGGTAAAAGTACTGAGTAACTATTGGTGTGAGGTAACAAATACTGAGTAACTATTGGTGCGAGGTAACAAGTATTGAGTAACTGTTAATGTGAGGTAAAAGTACTGAGTAACTATTGGTGCGAGGTAGTAAATACTGAGTGACTATTGGTGCGAGGTAACAAGTATTGAGTAACTAATGATGCGAGGTAACAAGTACTGAGTAACTATTGGTGTGAGGTAACAAGTACTGAGTAACTGTTAATGCGAGGTAACAAGGACTTAGTAACTATTGGTGTGAGGTAACAAGTACTGAGTAACTATTGGTGCGAGGTAACAAGTACTGAGTAACTGTTGGTGTGGGCTAGAGAAAGGAATGTGTTGCGAGGATGAGCTGTGTGGGTCAGAGGACAGAGCAGTGCAGTTACACAGACAAATGGAAAGCAGGTGAGAGAGTGGGCACTGCCAGCACAGAGTTGCCAAGCACTCACCTTGCCAGACCCAATCAGGGCATTAAAACTGTTGCAGCGCTGGATTCAGGGCCTGGCAGGAGCTGTCAGCCCTGATTGGTGAGGTGGTCAGTCACAGTCTGCTCCTCATCCATCCGTTCCTCAAGCTCTCCTCCCTTCAGATACTGAAATCCATGCTGTCTTTGCAAGAGTCCCTTTAGATAAAGACCATTCTCTTCTTGCTTAGGCAAACCATCTCAGAATACTCCCTGATTAGTCAGAAACCACAGCAACAGCAAGACACACCAATTAGTTCATCAGGTTCGAGGTCTGGAAACAGTCCTTCCATTCTAACTGGGACTAACTGCATAAGATTTCACCATCAAATGGGGACAGTATCATCTCACAAGCTGACCGTAATCCTCCTTAAAATACACAAGTTGAGCTAAAGGAAACAGAGCTAAGGGATCCACATTCAAGTTTCTTCTGTTAACTCAGAGGTGGTTGTGTGCTGTAAATAATATGACATGCTACAATGGCAGTAGAAATCAAAAACTTTTTAATAATGGGCAGTATGGAACTTAAGCAACACTAAATGGAGAAATAAGATCAAAGCTTTTCATTGTGCCTTTATCGGGGCTGACATTTAAAAAAAAACAAAATGAAAGGAAGCAATGTTTTGTCCAGCAAGAGAGAAGAGTGCCAATGAATTAGACAATGCATGATGATGGAATTTCATCAGGAGCTGTTAATTGTCAATTGTATTTTTTTTCAATTCGGATTGGGAAGGTAGACTCAGATGGGTCTGGGCAGATGCATCTAACTCTTTGATAATAACAAATACCATGTGAACTGTGTTCAACCAGTCTGTGCCTGAAAATCTTGGAACACTGTATCCAATTTCAGTCTTAATTCTGCTATTGGACAATATTTACTATGTATTCTTAACTGTGCCAAGAATTACAACACAAAATAATTAAGATCATCAATTAGGCTCTCAAGGAGATTTATTCCCACATGGGATTCCATGCTCTGTAGTCAAAGGAATTTGTTTACACACTGCATCTCTTTCCTTGAGAAAAAGGCTATGGATACTATCAATCCTGAGAGCATGCCCCATGGCAACCCCACTGACCACTGTTTCAAAAAGAAATGTAAATGTGGTTTGAGGGTGATTTAGCAGCTTGGATTAGAAACTGGCTTTCTGTAAGAAGGCAACAAGTGGAAGATGCTATGAAGATTGGTGGAGTTGTGGATAGTGAGGAGGGCTGTTGTCGGCTGCAAAGAGACTTAGATATGATGCAGAGCTGGGCTGAGGAGTGGCAGATGGAGTTCAACCCTGCCAAGTGTGAGGTTGTCCATTTTGGAAAGACAAATAAGAATACGGAATACAGGGTTAACGGTAGGGTTCTTAGTGAGGTGGAGGAACAGAGGGATCTTGGAGTCTATGTTCATAGATCTTTGAAAGTTGCCACTCAGGTGGATAGAGCAGGTATAGGGGGGATGTCAGGGGTGGGTTCTTTACCCAGAGAGTGGTGTGGGCATGGAATGCGCTGCCTGTGGGAGTGGTAGAGTCAGAATCTTTGGTGACCTTTAAGCGGCAATTGGATAGGTACATGGATAGGTGCTTAAGCTAGGACAAATGTTCGACACAACATCGTGGGCTGAAGGGCCTGTTCTGTGCTGTACTGTTCTATGTTCTATGTTCTATGGAAGTTGATGCAAAATATTCAGCCTGGAGTCCAGTTACTAGTGGTGCGCCACAAGGATCTGTTTTGGGACCACTGCTGTTTGTCATTTTATAAATGACACAGGCATAGGTGGATGGATTAGTAAATTTGCAGATGACACGAAAGTTGGTGGAGTGGTGAAGTAATGTTACAGGTTGCAGGGGGACTTGAATAAACCGCACAATTAGGCTGAGAGGTGGCAAATGGAGTTCAATGCAGCGAAATGTGAGGTGATTCACTTTGGGAAGAATAACAAAAAGGCAGAGTACTGGGTCAATGGAAAAATTCTTGGTAGTGTGGATATGCAGAGGGATCTTGGAGTCCATGTACATAGATCCCTGAAAGTTGCCACCCAGGTAGATAGTGCTGTTAAGAAGGCATACGGTGTGTTTTGTTTTAATGGTAGAGGCATTGAGTTCCGGAGCTGTGATGTTATGCTGCTACTGTACAAAATGCTAATACGGCCTCACTTGGAGTATGGTGTACAGTTCTGGTCAACCCAATACAGGAAGGATGTGGAAGCATTGGAAAAGGTGCAGAGGAGAGATATGTTGCCTGGCCTGGAGGGAAGGTCTTATGAGGAAAGGCTGAGGGACTTGGGTCTGTTCTCATTGGAGAGACAAAGGCTAATAAGGGATTTAATAGAGACATACAAGATGATTAGAGGAATAAATAGGGTGGACAGTGAGAGTCTTTTTTCCTAGGATGATGAAGTCGGCTTGTATGAGAGGGCATAGCTGAAAATTAAGGTGTGATGGATTTGCAACAGATGTCAGAGGCAGTTTCTTCACTCAAAGAGTGATAAGGGCGTGGAATCCCCTGCCTGCCAATGTAGTTAACTCAACCACATTAGGGGCATTTAAACAGTTCTTGGATAAGCATATGAATGATGATGGGATAGTGTAGGGGGATGGGCTTAGATTAGTTCACAGGTCGATGCAACATCAAGGGCCGAAGGGCCTGTTCTGCGCTGTGTTGTTCTATGTTCTATGTTCTAAATATCCAATTAGGAGTTGAATATAATTCACACTTTAAAACTTTTACTGTACCAAATGGCTCTTGACCAAGCACTTTTTTGTGGGTAGCGTCTACTTTCAACCACAGAGAGGAACATTCTCCTTTTATACTGATCAGCCATTAAACTAAAGCCTGATAGTAAATAGTTAGCAATCAAGTTGGAGCAAACAAACCATTAAAAACTCTGAGTTCAAGCATCGATCCAGGCAACACTTGAGCTGAAAATTTCTAGGCAACTAAGCAAGAAGCCTGATCAACTTCATCATGATAAACTAGCATTTTAGAAAGACCATTAAAGAGTCACAGTCTGACCAGTCACCGTGGTAACCATGCAATGACAGGATTGCAACTCATTGTAAGGTAAAAGGAAAGCCAAGGATCTTGAACGATTGAGACACTTCATCATGAAAGAATCATTCCAAATAATGAGCTGCTTTGAAGCACTATAAGCGCAAGAAACAATGAACATGGAAGAGAGGTTCAATATGATCAAGGAAGTCTCGGTCAATGAAAAGTACAAAAATTAATGTATTAGCGAAAGTCACGAGTCTCGGTGAAAAATGGATAACAAATTTTCATGGAGTTGATAGAAGAAAGAATAAGTTTAAGGAAGTCAGAGAAAGGAAATACATAAAAAGAAAGGGAAAATGGCTGACTGACAAAAGTGTTTCAATCGGGACATTGAAATACCCACACCCTCACCAACTTTTTCACGAAATTTCAGGAGCTAGATCAGAGGATTTTTGAAAGTGAAGAATGGTCCAATATGGCAGAAAGGGGAGGGAAGGATGATTGAAGATTGATACAATAACAGAGGATCTGAAACACTAATTGAAGAATGAAAACACAAGTCCACAGAAATCCTCATGATGAGAACTAAACAAAGAATGAGGAATCACAAACGTTGGATACAATAAGAAAAGGAAAAAAAGGAGAACCACAAACTAAAAACTGACTTGGATTATTAACAAGACCTAGATCTCTAGCATTTTCGGTAAAGGTTGAATCAAGTCTCTTTTTCTCACTTTGTCAAAGAAATCCTGAGCAGTACACTATGAGATATATCGAACAATCAGACTAATGAACCATGTCACGAAGATCATCCACGGAATCCTAATGACCAGAGTTAAAGAGAAAATTAATCAGAGATTTCAGGCACTCAGTGTGGCATTGTGGAAGATGTCAGAAAACAAAATGGGATCTATCTTTTATAAAGCTTGGTACAAAGAGCAATTGAAATGAAAAAACAACATCCATGTATGTTTATTGATTATATTAAAACATTTGACAAAGCTGAATGCAATCATCTCATCAAAATTCCAGAGATAACATTGATGAGAAAGATCTTTGACTCGTCAGAAACATTTCTTGGAATCAAGGAGCAATGATCAGAGAGGATCAAAAGCATTATGTTCCTGGGAGTGACAATGACCAACACATAGTCCGAGACCACCCATGTAGATGCAAAGGTCGAGAACACTCAACAATGCCTCTTCTTCCTCAGGCGGCTAAGGAAATTCAGCATGTCCATAAGGACTCTCACCGACTTTTACAGATGTACCATCGAATCCATTTGGTTGCATCATGGCTTGGTAGAGCAACTGTTCTGCCCAAGACAATTAAAAAAAAACAGAAAGTTGGAAACATAGCTCAGGCCATCACGCAAGACAACCTCCCAGCCATGGACTCCATCTACACTTCTCATTGTCATGGGAAAGGCAGCCAACATCATCAAAGACCCATCCCACCCCGGTTATAATCTCTTCCTACCTCTTCCAGCAGGCTGAAGAAACACAAGCTTGAACACATGTACCAGAGCTGATTCTACCCCGCTGTTATTAGAGTTCTGAATGGACCTCTCACATGTCAAATCTAGTGTTGGTCTTGCTTTTGCATTACTTCTGTGCAGCCTTAACTCGGTACGCCTCACTCTGTTCAATCACTCTGGTCTGTACGCTCTTGTATGTTATGATCTGCCTGTACTGCTCGAGAAACAAAACTTTTCATTGTACATTTGACAACAACAAATCAAATCAAATTGAATCAAAGATAAGAGAATGAATTGGATATTGGGAGAGTGATCAAGAGAAATGAGACTAGGCTGCATTCTCTCAGTGACTCCTTTCTCCCCATTTAGTGATTGCTTTCTTAGCGTGATTGCAGGAATAGTTTATATAAAGGATAGTCACCCACAACAGCCTCTAAGCTGATGAAAACGTACCTAGAGCAATGAAGAAAGGGGACTTGCAGGAATGAGTCAATGCTGTTCTGAAGGAAAGTGGCAGATTCACTGAACTGCAAGGAAGTTAACACTGAGGCAAATTATAAGAAAAAGATATTCCCAATCTTCAACATCACAGTAAACGAAAACATGTTAGCACATGCCGATCAGCTTAACTATCTAGGGAACACTATAACTGCTGACGTCAAAAGCTGAAAAAGGATTGGACAGGCCAAACGGGTCTTTTAAACAATATTCTAAGTAATTCTGCTTGAATCTCAGCATGACAATCCATGTGATAAACCAACATGTGGGGCCATTGATGAATTATGGAGGTGACGCTTGGGCAAGAGGAAGAGAAGAAATTCATAGTGGTGCTGCAGGAGGATCCTGAGGGTGAGCAGGCAGAGAATTCGGGAACAAATTCACAAAGGTCTAAAGAACAAGAGGCTTTTTAAAATAATATCAAAGAGAGTTCCTCAGAATTGTTCTCCATTTGGAAAGACTGGGACGTAATATCCCTGGGAAGGATGAAGAGGGGTAGCATGAGGAATACAGTGAAGAAAGCAGGTTGATAATGTTAAACACTGGCTTAGCCAGAAGTCCAACAACAACCAGCTGCCTACTTCATCAGGGGGCGAAGGAAATTCAGCACGTCCATGTGGACTCTTATAGATATTTATAGATACACCATAGAAAGCATCCTACCTGCTTGTATCACAGCGTGGTATGGCAACCACTCTGCCCAAGATGAAAAGGAACCGCGGAGAGCTGTGAACACTCGGAGAAAGTGAGGACTGCAGATGCTGGAGATCAGAGCTGAAACATGTGTTGCTGGAAAAGTGCAGCAGGTCAGGCAGCATCAAAGGAGCAGGAGAATCGACGTTTCGGGCATAAGCTTGAAACGTCGATTCTCCTGCTCCTTGCATGCGGATTTCTCCAGCTTCCTCATTTCCCCTCCCCCCACCTTATCTCAGTCCCAACCCTCGGACTCAGCACCGGCTTCTTGACCTGCAATCTTCTTCCCGGCCTCTCCGCCCCCACCCCCTCTTCGGCCTATCACCCTCACCCTCACCTCCTTCCACCTATCGCATTCCCAAAGCCCCTCCCCCAAGTGCCTCCTCTCTACCTTTTATCTTAGCCTGCTTGGCACACTTTCCTCATTCCTGAAGAAGAGCTCATGCCCGAAACGTCGATTCTCCTGCTCCTTGGATGCTGCCTGACCTGCTGCGCTTTTCCAGCAACACATTTTTCAGCTCTGATCCCCAGCATCTGCAGCCCTCACTTTCTCCTCACTCTGCATGTTATCAGTAGCTGTAACATTGTATCCTGCACTCTGTTCTGTTACCCTGATGCACTTATATAGTATGATCTGCCTGTAAGGCAACACTTTTCAATGTACCTCAGCATACATGGCAGTAATAAATCAAATCAAAATCTTCCATGGTTGCTATGATCGGTTGAGACACCAACGCCACTCAACAAGACACCTTGATGCTAAAAATTTAGAAACACAGAAAATAAGAGAGGGGGTAGGCCACTCGGCCCCTTGAGCCTCATTACTGATTGTTCAACTCAGTCCCCTGTATCTGCTTTCTCTCCAGACCCTTTGATCCCTTTAGCCTTAAGAACTCTATCCAATATGATGACTGTAGTGAGCTGTTGTTCCAAGATTCCAGTTGGTTCTGCATCTCTCACTTCTCTAAGGGGCAACTTTGGACCACCAGTCTCCTTTCTCAGTTTTCAGGGAGCTTCCCTAAATTCGCTAGCAACACTGAACAAAATTCATCTCATACCTCGCCCTGGTAACTTGCAAAACAATGTAGCCTCCATTAAACAGCAAACTGCCATCCATCTGTCACATTCACTGATCAGCTCTTCGGGAAGCCAGCAACCTGATCTCCAGAAATGGCTTCCTCTGCATTCATCCCCACGGCAACAACAAACACATCGGCCTTGCAATCGGCTAGAGATCATCTAGAAATGCTGATTTGCTTTCCATGTTCTCAGCTCTTTTATCACAGAATGAGATAAATGAACAGTATGTAGCAAAACCATTTGCAACTCAATATTTTGAACACCTCTCTGGGGTTGTGGGACTGCTGTCATTGTCATGAACCATGACTGCCTGACACCATTGTAACAGTAGCACAATCTTGGCCTCTTTCAGTCTATAATCACCCCAGACCTGTTGTCAAGCAGTCTCTAAAACAGGACATAACCATTTTAGCTTAAATTTAAACGACAGTCCCAAAGTGCTCGACCTCAGAATTGTAACAATTGTCATAAGCAAGTGGCATGTAACTTACATTAACTATCAAGTAGCTCATGGGGTGGCCTGGTGGCTCAGTGGTTAACACTACTGCCTTAGAGTGGCAGGGATCTGGGTTTGATTGCAGTCTTAGGTAATTGTCCATGTGGAGTTTGCACATTCTCCCTGTGCTTGCATGGATTTCCTCCAGGTGCTCTAGTTTCGTTAGAAAGACGGAGTTGAGGAGGGACCTGATTGAGGTCTACAAAATCATGAGAGGCACAGACAGGGTGGATAGCAAGAAGCTTTTTTTCCCAGAGTGGGAAGTTCAATTATTAGGGGTCATGAGTTCAAAGTGAGAGGGGAAACGTTTACGGGAGATATGCGTGGAAAGTTCTTTACGCAGTGGGTGGTGGGTGCCTGGAAAGCATTGCCAGCGGAGGTGATAGAGATGGGCACAATAGCATCATTTAAGATGCACCTAGACAGATACATGAATGGGGAACAAAGAGATACAGAGCCTTAGAAAATAGGCAACAGATTTAGGTAGAGGATCTGGATCAACACAGGCTTGGTGGGCCAAAGGGCCTGTTCCTGTGCTATAATCTTCTTTGTTCTTTGTTTCCTTCCAGAGTTCAAAGTTGTGTGGGTTAGATGGATTGGCCATGCTAAATTGCCCATAGTGTCCAGGGATGTATAGGCTAGTTGGATCAGCCATAGGAAATGCAGGGATAGAGTGGGGGTTGGGTGTGGATGGGATGCTCTTTGAAGGTTTGGTGTAGACTTTAGGATAATATTAATGGCATGATTCCAGCAACAAGCTCTTTCAATCAGGCTGTTTTCTTTTCTGGCAGGTAATACTTTCAGTTTAATTATGGCACAGCTGGATTATGTGATGATTTGTGATGCTCCAGATTTGACAGCTTGCCAGGAAACACATTTCTCATTTCACCCGGAAAGCAGCCCTGGGTTCGGAATTGCAAGGACTTCAAATCTTGCACTTGTTGAAGCTCTCTGTAGCCTCTTTAAAGCACATCTAATGAATTGCAAGCCCCAGAAGTGTATTAACTGCTCAAATTTATTTCCAGCCACTGCAAATGTTAAGCAGCATTCCAAAAGGGCAGTCAGACTCAGGTATTTTCAATAAAACAACAGAAGATCAACTCATGCTTTCAATATATTGCAAACCAAGAAAAGATTGGTGTACAATCTGCAAATTGAGGAATGACTTAATGAGATAGGTTTCTCCATTCTTGAATGTGAGGGGCTATTATGGACCATTGCTATGGTAGTAAAAGGAAAGAGAAATTTAAGTGGATTTCATCACTTGGGGCACTTGGGGTTATTTTCATTGGAGAAAAGAAGGTTTAGGGGTGACTTGATAGAGGTGTACAAGATGATTAGGGGTTTAGATAGGGTCGACAGTGAGAATCTTTTTCCACGTATGGAGTCAGCTATTACAAGGGGGCATAGCTTTAAATTAAGGGGGGTAGGTATAGGACAGATGTTAGGGGTAGGTTCTTTACTCAGCGAGTCGTGAGTTCATGGAATGCCCTGCCAGTAACAGTGGTGGACTCTCCCTCATTATGGGCATTTAAGCGGGCATTGGATAGGCATATGGAGGATAGTGGGCTAGTGTAGGTTAGGTGGGCTTGGATCGGCGCAACATCGAGGGCCGAAGGGCCTGTACTGCCCTGTATTCTTCTATGTTCTATGTTCTATGTTCTATCATGAAAAAAAGTCTGGACAGTCTAGGGCTGTATCCACTGGAGTTTAGAAGACCCTGAGGTAACTAAATTGAAACATATAAGATCCTAAGGGGACTTGGCTGGGTGGATGTACAAAGGATATCTCCACTTGTGAAAGAAACTAGCACTAGGGTCATAGTTTTAAAATAACTAAGCACCCATTTAAAACAGAGATGAGGAAATATATTTTCTCTCAGAGGGATGAGAGTCTTTTGACTTCCCTTCCTCAAAAGCCAGTGAATGCAGGACCTTTAAATATTTTAAGAAAGCGATAAATTGACAGAGTAAACATTTTATTATCCAGTACCTATGGGGCCAGGAGTGTGCTGATTGATTAAACATTCCACTTAATCAAGATGTCCTCAAAATTAATGTAAAAACCCACACCAAGCAATAGTAATGTAATGCAGGGGTATAACCATCACTGTTATACTTTATTTACAGCAAAAATCACTTAAGTAATAATGCAACTTTGCTTAAATAAAACTTAGCAGTTGAGAGCTCTCTCATTCACCCTCAATTGACTACTCGGAGATTGCAGTAGATTGCAATATTTGAGGAGAAATTGATTCTGTTGATATTTCATCTGGCTACTCAATTGAACAACAAGTATATTTTCACTGATAATATTGACACTAAATAAATTTTAAAAACCAGAATAATACAGTAAACTTCACGGTATTTGAGGCATATAATTTTTTCTGGTTTATCAAGAGTGCCAGTTAAAACAACATTTGTTTTACTTAATGACCATCATCAGGGTTATACAGGAATGTAGATTTGTGGGTAAAATCACATCAGCCATGTTCTTATTGAATGGGAGATCAGGCTGAGTTGCCTACTTTTGTACATATGTTTATATATGAACAGTCTGTCCAAGAACATACACAAGATACATTGGTGCAGTGAGTTAAAGGCACAGGGCTCCCTCCGTAGCACAGGTTTAGAACAATGCAAGGAATAATAACTGAGACAGGTTGGTGAGGAAGAAAATGGGAATGGAGACTGAGACACCATAAAATGAATCAGTTTGAATACATTACATGGTTGGAGAGTCCTGTGTGAACTGATCTGATTGGACCAACTTACTTCTGACAACTGAGGAACCTACAATCTCCCCATTTCCTTCTGTCACACTTCCAGGATCCTTTATTCTCATCCCAGAATCCCCATGTTCCCACCCCAGTGCCATTCTGCAGCAACACTCTAACTCTTCTACACTACCTACCCTTGCTCTTTCTCGTGATCTCATTGGCCTTGCACAATCACTCACTCACCCCTGCCCTTTGCAATGTTACAGATTTGTTTCCCTTCTTCTGTATTAATTCTGTCAACCTGTCTAATCCATTCCAGTTCTATTAAAGGGACCTGAAATATAAGACAGTATTTAAGGAAAGGGGACAGGTTTCTCATCCATTGGTGAGAGACCCACCTCGCCTCTTTTTCAGTGAGGACTGTCACTTTGGGTATTGACCAGACACTGGAATGGGCATCAGTGAACCAGCCATTGGAACAAGCCACTGTCGGCAAAGACCTATCTGCCAAGAGATGCCAGCCAATCAGAGGCTGGCAGGCCTTTGTTGCTCAGCAGCGCCAGCAAGGAAGTGGTGGCCACTGACTGTATTGCAGCCTGGAAGAGCCCCAGGATTATCGACGGACAAAGACATGGAATGGGGAATCACAAGCTGGGGATGGCAGCAGAGGAAGGGTCAGCAGCAAGGGAAGGGTGGAATGGTTTTGGCTCTTAGCAGGCACCCCCTTCCAGATGCCAGGTCTGAGATGCTGAGTGTTTTTGGATGAAGCTCCATCACTGTCCTCAGACCCCACACACCACAAATTCACAGAAACAACACCAATAGGGTCTAGTTTTTCAATTCACTGCACATCGAGGCCAGTGCCAACAAGCAGGTGAAAGCCAGCAGCAACACAATGATATCCTTGAGTGGGCAAGGGTCAGCCACAAACCCTCCTGCCCTGGATATACAGAACTTGACCCAGCACCCACCCACCCACCCAAGTAAATAGCCCTTCCCATCACCAAACCCATCGGGGGTGAGGAGGAAGCTGCAACCCTAACCTCCATTTCTCTCTCCTTAAGTGCTATTAGAACTACTGCCAGTCATTTCTGCACATTCTCACCTTAATTCAGATTCCCGTGCCCACACGACCTTACATTTGTTGCAACACTGGACAGTAGTCACAGTGGATGTGTATTATGGGTATATAATTGAAAGGTGTATTCATGTACAGTGCACTAGCAGGGAGGAAATGCATAGTTAGAGAACCCATCTCCCAGCCGCACGCCCTCAAACCATACTCCCTAATGGAACAGGGAATTTGGTGCAAGTAGAAAGTGAGATTCCTACTTTGTTTAATTGAATATTCAATGACTTACCGTAAATTGAGGCATACGCAATGTCCCAGAATACAAAATGACACCATTTTTCAAGCCTCAAAGATTGTTTTTGTGTATATCCTGTTTATAAATGTCCTCCTTCATGGTCATTCCATGCTATACTCGCAATCGTTGCTAATCCTGATATTTTCAACCCACTAGTGCATGCTTTACTGACCAAATCCTTCTCGCTGGGCATTAGGCTCTGTCTAAGCACCCTATGATCTGTAAAAGCTTGTTTGCTCTGAAATGTCTGTACTGCTCACCAAACAAAACTTTTCACTGTGCTTAGGTACATGTGACAACAATGCATCAAATCAAGACAGGAGATCCCGGAAAAGTTGCAAAAGTGCAAAGGAGTTGAAGACATCAGATGCAAATCGCATTTAGAAATAGCCACTGACCACACCCACAATGATGTTTCACTTTTGCATTCAGTGTACAAATTGACTCCAGTTTTTGGAAGACTATTTACAGACTTCAAAGATTAATTTTTGTCATGGATATTTTGTGGCAAAATACAGTGAAACGTGTCGTACAGTGTCACTACTCTCAGGCGCCATCTTAAAAACACAGAAAAATAAACCAAAACAGAATGTAAAGGCAGAAAAACAACAAAAAGAAAAAGCGTCCAGCTTTACAGTCTATCTTGTTATGTCCTCTGCCTTGGGCCATGGGCCTACGGAGAGCCTGATGAAGGACTTTTGCCCGAAACGTCAATGTTCCTGCTCCTCGGATGCTGCCTGACCTGCTGTGCTTCTCCAGCACCACTCTAATCTTGACTCTGATCTCCAACATCTGCAGTCCTCACTTTTGTCATAGGCTTATGGCCAGGTAGGAGTCCCCTTCACTGTGCTGCTGCTATTCACCATTCTTCAGCACCAGCTCACCCCCACAGACCCCTCACCACTGCGAGGCCTGGATGGGCCTCACCAATGCAGACGCCACCGCCACTGAAGTTCAGCATATACATCGAAATCTAACAACTTCCACCACAATGGAAAGAACTCGCAGCACTTTGTACAAACATTGTTTTAGAAATAGGTTAATGCTCTGGCACTTTATTAGATTTCCTACAGTGGAGAAACAGGCCCTTCAGCCCGACCAGTCCACACTGACCCTCCGAAGAGTAACCCACTCAGACCCATTCCCCTCTGACTAATCCACCTAACACTATGGGTAATTTAGCATGGCCAATTCACCTGACCTGCACATCTTTAGACTGTGGGAGGAAACAGAGCAGCCGGAGGAAACCCACACAGACACGGGGAGAATGTGCAAAATCTACACAGACAATTGCCCAAGGCTGGAATTGAAGCTGGGACCCTACCCCTGTGAGGCAATAGTGCTAACCACTGAGCCACAGTATCAGTTGCTGCCTCAAAGCACCAGCAGCTACATCATATTCAATGCCAAAGCACAAGCTGACAGGAGTAACTTCAGTAAGGTACAGTACTAATGTCAGAGCACATAGAGTTGGGGAGTGGATAAGGGAATAGATAGGAAGCTGATTAAAAAGCACGGCAAAAAAACAGACTGGGCGTTCAGGATAGCAATTCAGGCTGTAAGCAAATGGGAGATGGTGTTCCAAAGGGGTCAGTGCCATAATCGTAATTTAAGTTAATGATTTTGTCTTGGAATTCTGAATTACAATTCCAAAGTAGTGGAAAAGTGCAATTTTTGAGATGGAGCTACTACTGAAGATTATTGTAAGAAAATACAGGAAGACTCTTGAATGCAGATAATTTTCAAATGAATTCCAATATCATTACTTGTGAAATGTTGCATTTTGCTCAGAGAGATGACAAAAGTTCAGATGAAGCGAACAAGCAAAGAGCGTATAGATCAATAATTCACCGCACGTCGAGACACAAGTTAAAAAGAGCATGACAAAGGGAAGGGAGTAGCAGGTGTGATTTCCAGAACTTGAACAGTGTTGGTTAATTGGTCTTGAAGTACAGTAGATAGTTCTGCCATCCAGATTATAAATGGAGAGAGTACCACAAAATTTACAAGCGTGATGTCTGACCTAGGGGAATAGATTTAAACAGAACGCTTGAATTGGTTGATATTGTTTTCTCCAGAAAAATCTGCAGAACCATCTTTCAACAATCTTTAAGGTGGTGAAAGAGTTTGAATGAAGGATTTCAAGGGAAAACCCTTATCCAGAACTTTATAGAATTACTGCTGTGTGAAAACAGGCTATTTGGCCCATTGGGTCCAAACCAATCCTCCAAACAGCATCCCAGCAGATTCACCTTATCCCTGTATTCCCATGACTAACCAACCCTATTCTGCACATCCCTGGACTACATGCAGAAACTTAATATGGCAAATCCACTCTAACCTGCACATCTTTGGATTATAGGAGGAAATCCACACAGACATGGAGAGAATGTGCAAACTTCTCAAAGACAGTTACCCAAGTGTGGACTCCCTGGTGCTATGAGGTGGTAGTGCTAACCACTGACCCACCATGACATGGTTAGAATGTTGAATTCATGGCCAACTCATTCAGTTGAGGTGAATATGCATTGACAAATTTGAAGAAGCAGTCGGATAAAAACTTAAATGAGAAATGAATACGAGGTTTTGCTGATGAGGTGAGATTAAGAAGAAGCAGTGACAAGAAAGTATCACCCCAGCATTGGCCAGTTTGGTCCAAAGGACCACTGACTTTGCTACAGACAGTGTACCAGTCATTGACAGTGCCATTTGTTGAACTGATTTCCAATGTGAAAAGTTCACCAGGAGCAGCCAGCAGTGAGGGATTTCTGGTGAAAGGGAGATTGGATTGAGATATCTGGTCAGCATGGACAGGTTGGACCAAAGGGTCTGTTTCCTTGCTGTATAATCTCTATGACTCTATGTAGCTGGATCTGAGCATGGTCAGAGAAGCTTTTCCTGTTTTTAAAAGAATTAGCTCGTGTGTTTCTGAAACAGTGTGGAAATACTTGCTACTTGTTCCAAGCTTCCTGTTTCAATGTTCAAAATGTTTTCAAGGTTTTGAAAAAGATGACATTCTCCTTTGTAGCTAGGATTCACAGAGTCCTAGTTTCTCTCAAGCTGATAAATCAGCTTTCCGATCTTGAAAGTTTACACTGATGCTGTCAACAGCCGCTTAATTTGCATTTCTTAAGGAAGCAAAAATTCTACCTTCTATGGTGCTAACTTCTTTTGTTCCCAAAGTTAAAATTGTTCTGCAGTTCTGTTGTTTGATTTTAGGTGCATTTGAAGCAGTTTAATTGTTCTGTTTTCTGAAAGTATGCATTGTATTAACCTAATTAACCAATTTATCTGTGTATATAAGTTAGTTTCGTATTAAATCTTCCTATTTTTAGACTTGATGTTTCCTACAAATTATCAGGTTATCAAAAACTGATTAAAAACAGAGAATGCTGGAGAAACTCAGCAGGTCTGGCTGCAACTGTGGAGAGAGAAACAGAGTTATTTTTTTGAAATGTGAACTCTCCTTTCTTCTCCACAGATGCTGCCAGACCTGCTGAGTTTTTTAGCATGTTCTATTTTTATTTCAAATTTCTAGCATCTGGAATGTTTTACTAATATTTGGATATCAAATCAGCCTACTCTCCATGGTCTTTGTTTTGATACAAGTGACCCAAACATATTGATAACGCTTAGTAAATGGGTAAAGAGGTCTTTGTTAAGGTATGACTAGATTCCTTGGTAGGCACTTGTGACTGTCTAATTAACACTGCTTCATATTATGTATTAACTTGCATCATCGTCCTACGATAATGTAAGCCCAATCAGCTTACAAATGCAACAGTGTGTAAATCAACATGTTGAACTACAAAATAATATCCACAATACAGTCACGGCAGTCAGTTAATTTCTTTTTGAAAAATCACGTCTATTCACTGGATAAGTAATTTGGGATTATCATGTAAAACCTGACATTTTAGGTTCATAATCCATCAAGGAATTAACATTGTAAAAGTGTATAAGCATGAATATGGATGTTAAGGTAAAATTCATGTCACCTGTGTTTAGATTACTTACAGTGTGGAAACAGGCCTGCTGGCCACCCACCCACACCCCTTCACCCAACACTACAGGCAATTTAGCATGGCCAATTCACCTGACCTGCACATCTTTGGACTGTGGGAGGAAACCGAGCAAGCCCACACAGACATGGGGAGAACATGCAAACTCCACACAGACAGTCGCCTGAGGTGGGAATTGAACCCAGGTCTCTGGTGGTGTGAAGCAGCAGTGCTAACCACTGTGCCACTGTGCTGGGTTGCACAAAATATGGGAGATTTAACAGTGTTTGGGGAGAAAAGCATTTGGCTTTATGTATTTTCAATTAAAATTGTGAGCTATGTATTTATTTTGACTAAAACTTGCATTGCGCTTTGCTATGTTAAAAACTCATGAGGTTTCTGAAGTCAAATGTTGCTTTGAAGAATTATAAAGTCGCAGTCACAAACCGATGCCTGGTTAATGATTAATTTGCTCCATATTGTTAAAATAGTCTTGAAGATGATGTGCCTATGACTGTAGCTTTACTACTCCAAGTCATCCGTAACTCCTGTCAGTCCTTGATTTTAATTTGACAATTGACATGAAAAGAGAGCATCACAATCACATTTTGATCTTGTCTTCCTCCATTTGTCTCCCTTTTACAATCCTCCTCACTGACTGATGATGCTAAATGAGTTCCCCACTGCTGCCCTCCAATAGAACATACAGTACATAGAACAGTACTGCACAGTACAGGCCCTTCGGCCCACAACCTTTTGCTGAGCATTTATCTTAATCTAAGATAAACCTAACCTACACAGCCTTCAATTTACTGCCATTCATGTGCTTGTCCAGCAGTCGCTTAAATGTCCTTAACATCTCTGACTTTACCTACACCGTTGGCAGTGCATTCCATGCACCTACCACTCTCTGTGTAAAGTGAGGGACACACTACAATAATGTAATGCTTTGGTCTTCACTGTTCTTTGACACTGGCTCCTCTGCAATGCCCTTTTCAGCTGTGGGAATCGAGCTAACTTCGACCAGAAACCTCCGCCATTACTTCTTACAACTGCCGTCCAATAGAGGGAGAGGTCCGAAGGGCCAGTACTGTGATGTACTGTTCTATGTTCTATATGTCCTATGTTCTATTTGTTATACACACACACGCTCACATACATACACATACACATACAAACACACACAGACACACACATGCACATGCACACAGATGCACACGCACGCGCACACATACAGACATGCACACAGATGCGCGCGCGCACACGCACATGCACACACACACATGCACACACACACATATATACACACAGACACACACACATGCTCACATACATACACATACACATACAAACACACACAGACACACACATGCACATGCACACAGATGCACACGCACGCGCACACATACAGACATGCACACAGATGCGCGCACACGCACATGCACACATACACATGCACACACACATATATACACACAGACACACATGCATGCACACATACAAACACACATACAAGCACACATGCACATGCACACAGATGCACACACACATGCACACACACACATATATACACACAGACACACACACGCACATGCACACAGATACGCACATACATGCACACACACAAACACACACACACACCCAACTCCTAAGACTGCATAGATAAGTAAATAGCTTCGAGTTCCCATTGAACGTTTTGCTAAGTGACTGAAAACCATCCCTGCTCTTGCTGCTTTCAACATCTTGTTGATAAAGTTCTTTTGAAGTGGGGAATGAAACCTCTGAGTGTATTTCTTTAGCTGTGACATGCTTTGAGATGTGAAAGGCACTACACATCTTTCTTTCATTTCCATGGGCAGACCCTCCATTGCAGGAGAAAGATAATGGAAGAAAACCAAATCTTTGGCCAAGAGAAAATGATGGTTTAAGCAGGCAGCCTGGAGCCTCAGGTTTCAGAGGTTCAGGAATGGGGAGAGACTGCAAGTTGCAGGGTGAGTGAGAGGAGGTTTCAGGAGCCAGTCAGTGCAATGCAGTTACTTCCCAGCAATGGGTGAATGCCCCTTTACAAGCTGAGGCCTAAGCTGTTCAAACACAGTCACCCGCAATCCTGCGTAACTCCCTGACTGATGTTCAGGGAGAGGAAACAGCAGCAGCAACGAGCAGGATCAGGGATTGGGAAGCATAATCACCAGTGAGCAGCAGATATTATAAGCAGAAAGCAACATTATTTTATTTTATATTGTTTGTTTTGATGCTGCTGTAAAAGTTATTTCACTTAGGAATTTAGCAATGCCAAATTGTGAACTTGGAGGAGGTGATGCCTAGTGGGAGATATTACTGCAGAACAATTAATCCAAAGACTCAGCTAAAGTTTTGGGGACCCCAAGTTCAAATCCCACCATGTTGGATGGTGGAATTTTAATTAAATAGAAAAACAAATCCGCAGTTAACAGTCTAATGATGATCATGAAGCCATTGTCGATTGTCAGAAAAATCTATCTGGTTCACTAATGTCCTTTAGGGAAGGAAACTGCCATCTTTACCTGGTCTGGTCTACAGGTGACTCCAGACCCACAGTGAGCTGGCTGAATGTTAACTGCACTCTGGGTGTTTAAGGATGGGCAATAGTTGCTGGTCTTAGCCAACAATGCTCTCATCCCGAGAAAGAATAAAAGAAAGGACCTTGTGGAACACAACTCCAGTTTTAATAGTGAATCCTGCAGGATTCAATGTTTCACTTAAAGTTGCTTCACTTAAAGTTGTAATTTTCAGGCATCCAATTGAGGTGAGAACTTAATGGAGTTCTTAAAATGAAGTACTGATTGCCAGTAATCTGCCCAATCAGACACACACACACTGGCTATAATCCAAACAAAATGAGCAATTTTTAACAAGGAGCTTGACTCAAAAACATTCAGACAAAGATGCATTAAGTAACAAGAGCAATGGGAAATTGGACTTGAAGGATGTGGCTGTTGGGGTACCAGAAGGATCTGCATGTACTGATGTCAGTTTTTATATTGCCTTGATGAGCTTTGAACGCATTAGCCTCGGCTTTGGAATTACCATCCAGTGATATTACCATGACACCACCACTTCCCTATCACATGTACATTAACAAGCAGAACTATGAGGCAGTAATCTATAGAGGTATTCCTGCCTCAGGGGAACCTTTGCTTTATACTCTTGACACATTAAGATACTTGGTTTGACATCAATTGTAAATGAACCTGGTCTCCTGGCACCAATGATCTCCCTGAGCATCAGTTTGGGAGTTACGTCGGAGTATGTGGGGATTTCACTTAAGTTCCCACTTTCCAGTGGTTATGTTTCTCTTGTAGAGCAGGAGGGAATGACGGTCCCAGTACGTTTTACTCTGCTCCGCTTGAGTATTTATGTGAGTGTGTGTCTGTGTGTGCGAGTGTATATCTGTGTGTGTGTGTGTGTGAGTTTGTGTGCGTGTGTCCGTCTGACTGTGTGTGAGTATAAGCATGTCTGTGTATGTATATGTGCATGAGTATATGTGACTGAGAGTGTCGGTGTGCATGTCCCTATGTGTGTGTATGTGAGTGTCTGTCTGTGTGTTTGTGAAAGTCTGTGTATGTGTGTGTGTGTATGTCTTGTTTGTGTGTGTCTGTGTCTCTGAATGACTGGGAGCCTGTGACTGCTTTTCATCATGTACGTAAGATGATTTGCATGTGAATATAGGAGGCACGGTTAGTAAGTTTGCAGATGACACCGAAATAGGTGGTGTTGAATAGTGAAGAAGATTATCTCAGAATACAACAGGACCTTGATCAAATGAGCTGATTGGCTGAGGAGTGGCTGGAAGAGTTTAATTTAGGTAAATGTGAGCTGTTGCATTCTGGTAAAGCAAATCAGGGCAGGACCTAAGCAGTTAATGTCAACGAGGCGAAAGTGAGGACTGAAGATGCTGGAGTCGCGTGTGTGGTGCTGGAAAAGGTCAGGCAGCATCCGAGGCGCAGGAAAATCGATGTTTCAGGCAAAAGCCTTTCATCAGGAAGTTTTCCTGGTCCTCGGATGACCTGCTGTGCTTTCTCAGCACCACACCTTCGACCCTGTGCAGTTAATGGTAGAGCCCTGGGAAGTGTCACTAAACAAAGAGACTTAGGGGTACGGGTGCATAGTTCCTTCAAAGTGGAGTAGCAGGTAGACAGGATAGTGAGGAAGGTGCTTAGCATGCTTGCCTTCATTGGTCACAACATTGTGTATAGGGGTTGGGTGTCATGTTGCAGCTGTTCAGGATATTGGTGAGGCCACCTTTTGAATATTGTGTAGAATTCTGGCCCCCCTTTTATAGGAAGGATGTTCTTAAGCCTGAGAGAGTGCAGAAAATATTTCCAAGGATGTTTCCAGAATTGGAGGGTCTGAGTTATTGGAATAGGCTGAGGCTTTTTTTTTCCCTGGAGAATTGGAGGCTGAAGGGGTGACCTTATAGAGGTTTATAAAATCATGAGGGGCATGGATAGGATAAATGGCCAAGGACCTTTCTCTGGTGTGGGGGACTCCAGAACTAGAGGGAATAGATTTAAAGTGAAAGGGGAAAGATATAAAAGAGAAGTGACAGACATTAATTTCCCTTGAGACATCAGATGGAGATGCCTGGCACCCAGCCTCCTGGGAGACCGTGCTCTGCAAAGACACCATGATAATGTCCCCTCCCTCTCAGTGAAGTCGGAGGCATTGAGTGGGCAGTGGTTCAGACCCTGGCAGGGTGCAGCTGATCAGTCGCCCTGGTGTGGTACTGGAGCCAGGTTCCCCTGAAGCAGCCGGCAGCACTGAGCTCCACAGTCCCCTGTGCCTGGGCTGCCGTGCTCTGTCAGGGTGCTCTCCTGTTCCCATCCAGGACATGGAGAAGAACTTCCTGTCTCTCCTGGACAGCCTTCAGGAGAGCCGCTGGTCAGGCCTCACTCCTGCTTTATCCCCCAGTCTCTGCCATCTCCAGGGATGGCCTGGGGCTGCAGGCCTGAGGTGGGTCATGCTCCTGGGTTGCAGACCGGGATGTTCTGTCCAGGTGCCTTTTACAAGCTGGGCCACAGAGAGAGTCAGGGGGGATTGGAGGGGGTGTGCACAAGGGGGAGCTTTCAGATCGTCCTGTCTGTAAACGTTGAGGTTTTACCCAGTCAGGTGTTTGTAATGAGCTGAGAAGGGTGTAATTACTTCTGAAAACCTGCCCCACTCCCGAGGGGTGGTACCTCCCACTTTTTGACCCTCCTCCACCCTCAGTTTCCACATAACACAAGACCCCACCTCGATGAAAGATTCGAGATTGACGGAAAATTAAGATGAGGTTGTACAGGTGTGAGATCTTTATAGAGAACACCATCGAGTTGCAAAGTGACTCAATTTGGGGCTTGCAGTGCATAAAGAA
This sequence comes from Chiloscyllium plagiosum, assembly GCF_004010195.1. Lineage (NCBI taxonomy): Eukaryota > Metazoa > Chordata > Chondrichthyes > Orectolobiformes > Hemiscylliidae > Chiloscyllium > Chiloscyllium plagiosum. The sequence continues at coordinate 2,439,397 of NC_057731.1, read as the reverse complement.
CCCAAAGGAAGCATTCGGGAGGCTGAGGGGGAAATTGAGAGGATGTACAGGGAGGTGGTCACTCCTCAGACACAGGATAAGGACAGCTGGGTTACAGTCGGGGGAGGAAAGGGCGTCTGGTTCGGGAGGTTTAAGCTAGCTTGGCAGGGTAGATGGGAATCAGAGCCACATGTCTGAGAGGGGGACAATTGTGGATGGAGCAGTGACAGGATGTATTGAATCTATCAGGAAGGTTTCTCACGTGATGAAACAAAGGGATCGGTTAAAGTGTGTCTGCTTAAACGCAAGGGGTGTCCGAAATAAGAGTGACAAACTTAGAGCATGGATCAGTACTTGGGGCTACGATGTTGCGGCCATAACCGAGACGTGGGTTTCACTGGGGCAGGAATGGTTGCTTGATGTTCCAGGGTTTAGTATGTTTAAAAAGAACAGGGAGGGTGGCAAAAGAGGAGGAGGTGTAGCATTGCTAATCAGAATGTATCACAGCTACAGAAACAAAGGTTGTTGACGAAGGTTTCTCTACTGAGTCAGTAGGGGTAGAAGTTAGGAACAGCAAAGGAACAGCCACCTCATTGGGGGTTTTCGACAGACCCCCTAATAACAGTAGAGAGAGATTGAAGATCTCATAGGCCGGCAGATTCTGGAAAAATGCAGAGGTAGTAGGGCTGTTGTTATGGGTGGCTTCAACTTTCCCAATATCGACTGGAACCTCCTTAGTGCAGATGGCTTGGATGGAGCCGTTTTTGTCAGGTGTGTTCAGGAGGGTTTCCTTACTCAGTATGTAGACAGGCCGATGAGGGGAGAGGCCATTTTGGATTTGGTGTTCGGCAATGAGCCAGAACAGGTATCAGATCTCACGGTGGGAGAGCACTTTGGTGACAGTGATCACAACTGCCTCACATTTAGCATAGCCTTGGAGAGTAAAAGGAGCAGTTACTGAGGAATGATATTTAATTGGGGAAAAGGAAATTATGACGTTATCAGACAGAAGTTGGGAAGTACAGATTGGGAGCAATTGTTCCACAGAAAGGGCGCAGCAGACATGTGAAGACTGTTTAAGGAGCAGTTATTGCGAGTGATGCACAAATTTGTTCCTCTGAGACAGGTAAGAAGGGGTAAGATTAAGGAACCTTGGATAATGAGAAGAGAAGAGCTACTTGTCAAAATGATGAAGGCAGCTTATGTAAGGTGGAGGAAGCAAGGGTCTAGCACAGCTTTAGAGGATTACAGGCTTGCTAGAAAGGAGCTCAGAATGGACTGAGGAGAGCTAGAAGGTTTGGCAAGAAGGATTAGGGAGAACCCATGGCATTTTACTCATACGTGAGGAATAAGAGAATGATCAGGGAGAAGATAGGGCTGATCAGGGATAGTGGAGGGAACTTGTGCGTGGAGTCTGAGCAGATAGGGGAAGCCCTAACTGAGTTTTTTGCTTTGGTTTTAACCAAGGAAAGGGACCTTGTTGTGAATGAGAACTTTGAGGAGCTGGGATACAGTCCTGACCAGATCAAGATTGATGAAGTTGATGTGCTGAAAACTTTGGAAAACATTAAGATTGATAAGTCCCCAGGGCCAGACCAGATTTATCCTAGGCTGCTCCGGGAAGCGAGAAAGGAGATTGCTAAGCTGCTGGTGAGGATATTTGCCTCCTCACTCTCCACGGGAGTCATACGGAGGATTGGAAGGAGGCGAATGTTGTTCCTCTTTTCAAGAAGGGTAGTAGGGAAATCCCTGGCAATTACAGACCAGTCAGCCATATGTCTGTGGTCAGCAAAGTTTGGAAAGAATTCTGAGGGATAGGATTTATGACTATTTGGCAAAGCATAGTGTGATTAAAGGCAGTCAGCATGGCTTTGTGAGGGGCAGGTCATGCCTCACAAATATTATTGAGTTCTTTGAGGAGGTGTCAAGACAGGTTGACGAAGGTCAAGCACTGGATGTGGTGTATATGGACTTCAGCAAGGCATTTGTTAAGGTTCCCTGTGGTTGGCTCATTCATAAAGTCAGGAAGTATGGCATACAGTGAAATTTGGCTATCTGAATTCCGAATTAGCTGGCTGACAGAAGGCAGAGAGTGGTTGTAGATGGAAAGTATTCTGCCTGGTGGTCAGTGTTGAGTGGGGTCCCGCAGGGCTCTGTTCTTGGGCCTCTGCTCTTTGTAGTTTTTATAAATGACTTGGATGAGGAGGTTGAGGGGTGGGTTAGTGAATTTGCAGATGACACAAAGGTTGGAGGTGTCGTTGATAGTATCGAGGGCTACTGCAGGCTACAGCACGACATAGACAGGATGCAGAGCTGGGCTGATGGAGTTCAACCTGGATAAATACGAAGTAATGCATTTTGGAAGGTTGAACTCGAATGCTGAATATAGGATTAAAGACAGGATTCTTGGCAGTGTGGAGGAACAGAGGGATCTGGGTGTGCAAGTACATAGATCCCTCAAAGTTGCCACCCAAGTGCATAGGGTTGTTAAGGAAGCATATGGTATTTTGGCTTTCATTAACAGGGGGATCAGGGGGATCAGGGTTTAAAAGCCGCGAGGTTTTGCTACAGCTCTACAAGTCCCTGCTGAGACCACACATGGAATATTGTGTCCAATTCTAGGTTTACTAGGATGCTGCCTGGACTGGAGGGCTTGCCTTATGAAGAGAGGTTGACTAAGCTCAGACTTTTCTCTCTGGAGAGAAGGAGGAAGAGAGGAGACCTGATCGAGGTATACAAGGTAATGAGAGGCATGGATAGAGTCAATACCCAGAGACGTTTCCCCTCGGCAGGATTGACTGGCACAAGGGGTCATAGCTTTAAGATATTCGGAGAAAGGTATAGAGGAGACATCAGAGGAAGGTTCTTTATATAGAGAGTTGTGAATGCATGGAATGAGCTGTCAGCTGTGGTGGTGGAAGCAGAGTCATTGGGGACATTTAAGCAACTGCTGGACATGCACATGGATAGCAGTGCATAGGTTAGGTTATTTTATTTTACATTAGGATTAAACCCCGGCACAACATCACGGGCCGAAGGGCCTGTTCTGAGCTGTACTTTTCTATGTTCTATGAAGTATTCCTGTTGAAATGGAAGACTTATGAATGGTTGTGACCTTTGACTGCAACAGAATTGGGTCCAGCTACAGAAACAAATTGATAACACTGAGCAATCTCATGCCAACTTATGTGACCAGGAACAATGGGAGATCGCATATAACATTGGACAACCCCTCCTGGGCCTAGTTCAATCTCATATTACCCTGATACAGACCTAACACATCTTGGCAGCTGGATTGGCTTCAGCTTTGCCTCATCGGGCATGGTCTGAGGCCAGGCACAGTTTAGATAGCTTGAGCTGATTCACCGAGTAAGGATTTATCTTCTCCTTGCCCTGAAGGTGAAGATGGGAGACTGTAGAATGTCCTCTTGCGTTTGTTTCCAGTCACACACACGATAAAACTCTTAAAAGAGACAGGGAGAATCGAAATTGAAGTATGCACATTTATGACACTGATAGGCCTCCATTGTTAGTGAACCAATGTTGCAGTAAAGGATTAAATTCACTACAGCGCAAGGTGTGACCAGAAATGTAAGTAGCAACTGGAGGTTCAAAATAACAAACCGAAAACTGCCCACTCCAGTCCATTGTGTGCTGATCTGTTCTGTCAGTGTGAGAATTAACTTTAGAAATGCCTGGAAGCAGCTGGGAGTCAGAGTGAGTGGGTTAGACCGTGAGCTTATTTTGATCAGTCAAAGGGTTTATTCCGCACAGTTACAGAGAGACAGAGAGGGAGAGAGAGCCAGAGAGAGGATCAGAGGGGACACTGTAAATGAAAACATGACAGACCTGTCCCAGCGACAATTGAAGGTGAAAATGAAGGTAAAAACGGAGGAGAAAGGAGAAAAGGCAGATAACGGACGAACATTGAGATATGAACTGAGGGAGGCTTAAAGAAAACCAGGATAATGAAGCTGACTCCTTCCTGCCTTCCACCAATGAGACGCATGGTGACAACAAACAATTCAAAAAACTGTTTTTCAACATATACTTTATTTATGAAATATCATATATATATATATAGAGAGAGAGAGAGAGAGTCACAAACATAGTTTGATTCTGTACAGGGACATATCAAGGAAACAAGCAAACATTGGAGTTTGACTCTGTCTAAATGAACCAAATGCACCTCTGCCTTGAATGAGACTATACATACGTGCATTTGAAGCATTGGGAGGGTCTGATAACTGAATGGACCCCCATTTAACTTTAGCTTTTCCCCACTGCGCCTTGGTGGCAGTGTGTTATTAATGGACTGAGACGGTGTCAGGATCCTATGGAGATCACGTGGAAAAGACTCAAGTTTCGGTGTCCCACTCATTCCCTTTCATGAGGTATAACTAATAAAACCAATCATTCCAATTATCAAGGTCACTGAGCTGAATCCTCTAGAGCTCTGAGAGGTCAGGACGATGGTAAGTGTCAAATGCAGGGAGGCCCACCTTGGTCTCAGCAACATCGCACTCCACTATTCATGTCCTTTACACGCTGTTCTAAACATCTCTGTGATTGACTCATTCCAGGGGGCGACAGGTGCCCTGTGTGGGATTGTTCTGCTGTGGCTCCATCAGGACAGCGGGTAGCGCCACCTGTACCAGTGCACATTGGGTCATTCTATTCCCCCATGCAGTAGGACTCAGGATCTTCAGTGTGTTACTGCAACAGGCGGTGAAGATGGAAAGTGGTATATTGGCCTTCACGGTGAGGGGGTTCAAGTACAGGAGCAGGGATGTCTTGCTACAATTGTACGGGGCGGTGGTGAGACCACACCGGGAGTATTATGTGCAGTTTGGTCTCCTTATCCGTGGAAGGATGTTCTGGCTGTAGAGGGAATAAAGTGAAGGTTTACCAGAGTGATTCTATAGATGGCAGGACTGATGTATGAAACAAGATTGGGTTAGTTAGGACTTTATTCACTGAAGTTTAGCAGAAAGGCGGAGCAGGGCGATGGGGGTAGTGGTGTGGAATCGCGTAGAAAGCTACAATATTCTAACAGGACTAGACAGGGTAAACACAGGAAGGATGTTCTCAATGACCAGGAGTCCAGAACGAGACTTACAAGATTCAGGGTAGGCCATTTAGGAATCTCTTCACCCAGACAGTGGTGTGCCTGTGGAATTCTCTATCACAGAAAGCAGTTGAGGATAAAACATTGAACGTTTTCCATAAGGAGTTACATATAGTTGTTGGGGCTAAGGAGTTCAAAGGATATGGGGTGTGTGCAGGAACAAGGGACAGAGTTGGATGATCAGCCATGATCATATTGAATGGCAGAGAAGTCTGATAGGGCCAAATGGCCTCCTTCAGCTCCTGTTTTCTATGTTTTTATATTAACATGCAACAAGTTATCTGCATTCAGGGGTGAAAAGCAGTCTCTATTCCTTTTATGTCAGACCAGATATAAATGAATTGAGAGTAGGAGTGATGCCTGAATGACTACATCTTTCCATTGCATCAAGATAGAACATCTCTGCACTCGTATTTGGAAGAGGGGTGAAAGCACAGTGGCAATGGTACAAGTGAGATGTGTCCTGTCAGAGTTTATTAGAATGGAGAAGACCACTCAGGATAGTCCAGGAGCTTGTGCCTTGAATACTGCTGCAGTGAGTTAGGTTACAGCAGGGGGCACAGGCTTTGTCTGTAAGGGAGGAGTATTCCAACAGTTCAAACAAAACAAATAAACAGATTAATATTTTCGGAGTCACCAGGGTATGGTATAATTTGCATTCCAGATGTTTGATGAAAGGAAAAGTTTTCATAGAGATAATTCATGGGACCTATTGGACCTGGTCCCTTGCATAACGTTGTGTTTTTTATTCAAACAGAGGGCAGGCACGGGTGTTGCTAGCCAGTCCAGTATTTATTGCCCGTCCCTTTTTGCCCCTTGAGAAGGTGGTGGTGAGCTGCCTTCTTGAACTGCTGCAGTCTATGTGCTGTAGGTTGACCCACAATGCCCTTGGGGGGGGATTTCAGGACTTCGACCCAGAGACACTGAAGGAATGGCAATATATATTTCCAAGTCAGGATGGTGAGTGGCTTGAAGGGGAATTCGAAGGTGGTGTGTTGCCATGTATCTGCTGTCCTTATCCTTCCAGATGGAAGTGGTCATGGGTTGGAAGGTGCTGACTAAAGATATTTGGTAAATTTCTGCAGTACACCTTGTAGATAGTACAGGCTGCTGCTACTGAGTGTCAGTGAGGGAGTGGATGTTTGTAAATATGATGCCAATCAAGTTACAAAATAACTTAAAAAATAGAGTTCCTCTGTGGGAATTGTTCCCAGTTTTATTGAAGTGATCGAATTTATATTGGGAACGATTTGAACAGTGTAGACAGCAACATTGGGATGACAGGGTGACATTTGATTTTAGATTTTAAAGGGGTCAAAGGGTATGGGAATATGGCTATGAGGTGGAGGATCAGCCATGATTATACTGAATGGCAAGTAGGCTCTAAGGGCCAAATGGCCTACTCCTAATCATAGTCTTTATATTTCTACATTGCTTGAACTTGCCAAACTCCCACCATTACTGTGGCTAAATACTGAGAATGAGCAACTAAAGGAAAAACTGATTAATGTGGAGAGTCCACTCTCCTGCACAAAAAGTTGAGTTTGCTGATGAAAAATACAAGCATCAGTCACAGGAAGTAAAACACTTGAATGAGGCATTAAAATAAAGTTTTAGAGGCAAATTCAACAAAGTTCCAACTTCAAGTATCAGTAGTCTGTATGAAATCACTAGAAAAGTGTTTTGAAATGGAAATGGAACCGCTAATGAATTAAAACAGATAGCTGCGTGCGGAATTCAATACTAAGGCTTACAAACCATTGGTGTTTCATCATCAAATAGTAATGAGAGTTTCAAACCCCAATACAACCTTAGGGAAGAAGGAAGGTGATATCGGCAGTACAGAAGGAAAGATCCGGTCTTGAAAAGCAGTGAATGAGAACAAAACTTTCTTGTTGCAGACTTAATCCATCAGTTGTGAATCAAAACAATGAAATGACATAAATTGTAATGGAGGATGTGATTATGGAAGATCATTTTGATGCTAGTTATCTATCAGCTACGGATGCTTGCCATCACAAACCTAATTCATTGGAAGTGCTTTTCTGTCAACAGAGATGAAGAGAAAGCGAAGCCTGATGAGGTCTGGAAAGATGTGCTTTGTGTGTTGTGTAGAAAATGAAAAGCATTGGAAAGGAAAACAATGCAGAAGAACAAGGAAGCTATTGACGTCTCTCGGGAAGAATTAAATAAGGCACGTTCGAAATGGGATCAGGAGGAGGTGAAAAATCTCACAGCATGCTCAGAGATCAAAGCCAACAGGAGCATAAAATACTTATATTTCAACATAAAAAGCATCACAGTATCACTCTTCAAATAACCAAGAGGAACGTGGATCTGAATGGAGATGAATTATTAACTAACAAAGAAGCCATTTTGGCATTATTGACTAAAAACTGAATTTGAGTTTGGAAAGTGAATTTAAAAGTAGTGGGACATCTCCAGGGGACAATGGGGGTGACCATTGGACTGTAAACTTTACTAGAACATTCTTTGAGCAGTTAAGAGCATAGGAAAAAAAATGCCAACATTGAATTATGAAGATGACATCAGGATTAAGGGTGGCATGGTAGCTGGGTGGTGAGCACTGCTGCCTCACATCACCAAGGACCCAGGTTTGATTCCACCTCTATGTGAAGTTTGGACATTGTCCCCCATGTCTGTGTGGGTTTCCTTCTAGTTTCCTCCTGCAGTCCAAAGATGTTCAGGTTAGCTGGATTGGCCATGCTAAGTTGCCCATAATGTTCAGGGATGTATAGGCTAGGTGGGTTAGCCATGGGAAATGCAGAGTTTCAGGCATAGGTTAGTGGGATCTGGGTGGGATACTGTTCAGAGGATTGGTGAGGACTCGATGGGCTGAATGGCCTGCTTCTACACTGTAGGGATTCAGTGATTAAGCTCTGCTAAACGTACTTGTTACATGCACTTACTTTTGGCTGAGCGAAGCTTTCATTGTTTTGAAAATGAGATCTATGCAAGTATGCAAATAAAAGCTTTTATTCTGCATAGCTGGAGTAAGTTGTTAGACATTTATGATAATAAGTATTCACAATATTTTCAAAGATGCGTTATCCATGGTGAAGATTTCTTTCCTTCAAGAGAGGGCCTAGTGGCACTGAGTTCCTTTTTATTTGTGGAGAAAGTGAGGACTGCAGATGCTGGGGATCAGAGGTGAGAGTGTGTCGCTGGAAAAGCACAGCAGGCCAGGCAGCATCCGAGGAGCAGGAGAATTGACGTTTCGGGCATAAGCCCTTCATCTGCCCAAAATGTCAATTCTCCTGCTCCTTGGTTGCTGCCTGGCCTGCTGTGCTTTTCCAGCAACACACTCTCAACTTCCTTTTTACTTGGGTCCATTTCTGTGCTGGTGTAGCCAATACTTGGTAAACACTGTAGCATCCAGGGGATAGATAGTTCCAAAGGGCTATTAAGTGATCCCCCCACTGTCCCATTGCTACATTTGACTGTTCCAAAATATTAGATTTCATAGAATCCCTACAGCCATTAAGCCCAAACAGACCTTTGAACAGCATCCCATCCAGACCCATCGCTATCTGTGTAATCCTACATTTCCCCCCTCAGTAAAGTGATGGAAGGTGTCTCTGAAAGTGCTATCAAGCAGCACCTGCTCAGCAATACCCTGCTCAGTGATGCCCAGTTTGGGTTCTGCCAGGGCCACTCAGTTCCTGACCTCATTACAGCCTTGGGTCAAACATGGACAAAAGAGCTGAATTCCAGAGGGGAGGGGAGAGTGACAGCCCTTGGCATCAAGGCCGCATTCAACTGATTATGGCATCGAGGAGATCAAGTAAAACTGGAACTAATAGGTATCAGGGGCAAATGTTGGTTGGAGTCATACCTGACACATAGGAGGATGGTCACGGTTGTCGGAGGTCAGTCATCTCAGCTCCAGGACACCTCTGCAAGAGTTCCTCAGGGTAGTGTCCTCAGCCCAACCCTCTTCAGCTGCTTCAACAATGACCTTCCCTCCATCATAAGGTCAGAAGTGGGGATGTTCACCGATGATTGCCCAATGTTCAGCACCATTCGTGACCCCTTAGATACCAAAGCAGTCCATGTTCGAATGCAACAAGATCTGGACAATATCCAGGCTTGGGCTGACAAGTGTAAGTAACATTCACACCACACAAATGCCAGGCAGTGACCATCACCAATAAGGGACAATCTAACCACTGCACCTTTACATTCAATGGTGTTACCATCACTGAATCCTACACTATCTAAATCTTTGGGGTTACCATTGACCAGACTGGAACAATCACATAAACACTGTGGCCACAAGAGCAGGTCAGAAATGAGGAGTAATGCAACGAGTGACTCATCAAAGCCTGTCCATCAGCTACAAGGCACCAGTCTGGCAGCACGGTTGCTCAGCGGTTAGCACTACTACCTCACAGCGCCAGGGAGCCAGGTTCAATTCCAGCCTCGGGTGACTGTCTGTGTGGAGTCTGCATATTCTCCCCGTGTCTGTGTTGGTTTCCTGAAGATGCTCAGTTTCCTCCCACAGCCCTAAGATGTGCAGGTTAGGGCGGATTGACCATAGAAAATGTGGCATTACAGGGATAGGGTGTGTTGCTGGGTGTGGGAGGAATGCAGTTTGAAGGGTTGGTGCAGACTCTAAGAGCCAAATGGCCTCTATCTGTACTATCAGGATTCTATAATTCTATATTAAAAAGTAAGTCAGGAGTGTGATGGAATACTGGCACTTGCCTGGATGATTGCAGTTGCCAAAGCGTGATACTATCTAAGACAAAGCATCACATCCACAAGCATCCATTCCCTCCACTACTGAAACTCAGTAGCAGCAGTGTGTACTAGCTACAAGATGCACTGCAGAAATTCACCAAAGATCCTCAGACAGCTCCCTCCAAACCCACGGCTGCTTTCATCTAGAAGGATAAGGCTGGTAGATCCATGGGAACACCACCATCTGCAAGTTCCCCTTTAAGCTGCTCACCATCCTGACTTGGAAATATATCGGCATTCCTTCAGTTTCTTTGGTCAAAATCCAGGAATTTCCTCCCTCAGGAGCATTGTGGCTCAACCTACAGTACATGGACTGCAGCAGTTCAAGAAAGGAGCTCACCACCACCTTCACAAGGATGAAACGGGACAGGCAGCGACACCCACATTCCCATGAAAAAATGAACCAAAGCTGATTTACCAGTGGTACCAACATTCATGAGGAAGAGGTGAGAGAGAGGTGGAACAGTTTGTACCAGAGTGACCCATCCAGAAGTACAGAATTCAGAAGTTGTGAATAAAGACATTTCAAAAGATTTGCTAGAATCTGACATTAGGCACACACAGATAAGGAGAGATGTTCCTGAATCAGAATGGACCACAACTTTCCTGAAGAGAGAATTGAATATTAATCAAAGTAATGCCAAGCCACAAACCAACTATTGCCCTATTTCCACAAGGTATTAACATAAGCCCTGAGGTACAGACTTGGAGTAAGGTTTAAACACACAGTTGGCTGGCTCAACAGAAAAACCACCTTCATCCAACAAATCAGGACAAACTTTACCTCGCTCATTGCTCCATGTAATGTGGTAAAATCATTATATCTCCACTGTGCCCTCCTCTAATTCACTTCAAATTGTAAAGGAAATTGAGAGATTAACATCTCAAAAGAAATATTCTTGCAGTTGATTGATGATTCACATGTGTGGTGTTGTTTGGTCTCCCACAGCCTTTCATTACATAGTGATATAATTAAACCAAAAATTACTCTTGGTTATATTCCCGATATAGCAGAAAGGAGATGCAGTCAGATGTTAATTAAATGTTTCTGTTTAATATTTGATATTATCATGTCAGTTCAATATGAAAAATATTTTTGTTGTGCATGAATTATATTTAACCTGAAAATAAAACATCAGGCATGCCAGACCAATACCAGATCAGTTGATGCTGTATGAAACTACTCAGGAATAATTTTCTTGATAACATGTTTATCCACAGAATGTAACATATGTCGGCCTCCAACCTACTCATCAGTTTCTCTTTACAAGTGCTTTGGCTGCTTAATTAAACAGTGCCCTTTTCACCTATATATTTTTTTCTTTATTCACTTTATGTCATGAACATGGCTGACTGGGCCAACGTTTATTGCCCGTCACTAACTGCCCCTTGAGAAGGTGGTGCCTTCTTGAACCGCTGCAGTCCACGTGCCGTAGGTTGACCCACAATGCCCTGGGGAGGGGGGGAGTTCTAAGACCTTGAGACAATTTTAGATTGAATTAATTTTCAATATGGCTCCATAGGTAGATGTAAAAGACCAGGTTGTACTGAAATGAGACTCTTCAGCCTGTTTGTGCCCATACTAGCTCTCTGCAGCAACAATTCTATCCCACTCCCCTGTCATTTTCCCATGGCTCTGCACGTATTTCCATTTGAATAATTATCTAAAAAAACAAAGAACTGTGGATGCCAGAAATCAGAAACACATTTAGAAATTACTGGAAAAACCCATTCTAGTTCTAAAAAGGAAAGATTTAGAGGGTTATGAGCCAAGTGCTGGCAAATGGGACTAGATTAATTTAGGATACCTGGTCGGCATGGACAAGTTGGACTGAAGGGTCTGTTTCCCAACCATTTAACTCAATGATTCTAAAATTGTTACTTGAACACATTAATCCACAAACAGTGGCCTTTGGAGAAGGCATTAGCTTGGGGTGGAGGGATGGAGGAGATGAATTCCAGAAGAAAACTGAAATAGAACACAGCCTGTAAAGACATGGGCTCAGAGTAAATTATATCCCTACCCTCTGGTTTCAGTGTGAAAAGTTCAAATTAGCACTTTCAGCGAATATTTTTTGCGAGGTTCATTATTAAAAAATGCATCTTCACACATTTATTTTTATCAAAATTTCCCTCTGGGGAAGAATAAAATAAAATTACCTGGACTATAAAAGATAATGGCAGCAAAATGAGCAATGTAGAGTGAGTGCCATTTATATGCAGCTTGCTATATATGTCACTGGAAGTGAGATTGTCATTCTCTTATCGAATGGCTGTGGTATAAGCAGCTGAAGTAAGGTGAAAGCAAGCTGTATTTCCCCATTCATCACAGAATGCTCAAATGGTGAGGGAGAAATGACTGCAGATGCTGGACTCTGCACTGAAAACAAAAAAAACTCCTTGAGATCACAGCAAGTCACACAGCATCCATGAAGAGAAAACAAGCCAACGTTTCGAGTCTAGGTGACTTTCATCAGAACTCTTCACATGAGCTCTGATGAAAAGTCATCTGGACTCAACACATTAGCTTACTGTCTCTCCATGGATGCTGCCTGACCTGCTGTGAACTCAAATGGTGACGCCTGATTTGTACATGGATGAGACTTTCCTTAGCAAATTAAACCTTGGGAGACAAAGGGTTTTTTTTTAACTGCTCAAAGGAGGGCGAGGAGTGACAGGAGGGAAGAGGTGGTGAGGGTGGCAGGACGATTGTTGTTTTTAGTAGGGAACATGTGCAACATTGGGCTTGTAGTCTCTAAGTTCTACTGGGAAAAAGAATGAGGCACTGCACCATATCTGAGGGAGACTGTCATAGAATCATAGTGTCATAGAGATGTACAGCATGGAAACAGACCCTTCAGTCCAACTCGTCCATGCCAACTAGATATCTCAATCTAATCTAGTCCTATTCCCCAGCACTTGGTTCATATCCCTCCAAACCCTTCTGATTCATATACCCATCCAGATGCCTTTTAAATGTTGTAATTGTAGCAGCCTCCACCACTTCCTCTGGCAGCTCATTCCATACACGCACCACATATTATGTGAAAAAATTACCCCTTAAGTTCTTTTTCAATCTTTCCCTCTCTCACCCTTAACCTATGCCCTCTAGTTCTGGACTCCCACAACCCATTGAAAAGACCTTGTCTATTTTGCCAATCCATGCCTTTCATGATCTGACAAACCTCTACCAGCTCACCCCTCAGCCTCCGACGCTCCAGGGAAAACAGCCTCAGCCTGTTCAGCCTCTCCCTATAGCTCAAACCCTTCAACCCTGGCAATATCCTTGTAAATCTTTCCTGAACCTTTTGAAGTTTCACAATGTCTTTCCTATAGGAGTGAGACCAGAATTGCACACAATATTCCAAAAGTAGCCTAACCAATGTCCTGCAACATGACTAATAAGTGAATGCATATTAAGCACCTTCTTCACTATCCTATCTACCTGTGACTCTATTTTCAAGGAACTATGAACCTGCACTCCAAGGTCTCTTTGTTCAGCAACACTCCCCAGGACCTTACCATTAAGTGTATAAGTTCTACCCTGATTTGCCGTTTCAAAATGCAGCACCTCACATTTATTTAATTAAACTCCATCTGCCACTCCTCAGCCCATTGACCCATCTGATCAAAATCCCATTATACTCTGAGGTAACCTTCTTCGCTGTCCCCTACACCTCCCATTTTGGTATCATCTGCAAACTTACTAACTATACCTCCTACCTTCACATCCAAATCATTTATATAAATGACTAAAAGCAATGGACCCAGCACCAATCCTTGTGGCACACCACTGGTCACAGGCCTCCAGTTTGAAAAACAACCCTCCACCACCACCACCACCCTCTCTTTTACCTTCGAGCCAGTTCTGTATCCAAAGGGCTAGTTTAGATTAGATTACTTACAGTGGGGAAACAGGCCCTACGGCCCACACCGACCCACCACCCACCCAGACCCATTCCCCTACATTTGCCCCTTCACTTAACACTACGGGCAATTTAGCATGGTCAATTCAGCTAACCTGCACATCTTTGGACTGTGGGAGGAAACCGGAGCACCTGGAGGAAACCCACACAGACGCGGGGAGAATGTGCAAACTCCACACAATCAGTCGCCTGAGGCAGGAATTGAACCTGGGTCTCTGGCGCTGTGAGGCAGCAGTGCTAACCACTGTGCCACCATGCCACCCACAGTTCTTCCCTGTATTCCGTGTGATCTAACCTTGCTAATTACTCTACCATGAGGAACTTTGTTGAATGCCTTCCTGAAGTTCATATATATCACGTCCACCACTCGGTCCTCATCAATCCTCTCCGTTACTTCTTCAAAAAACCCAATCAAGTTTGTGAGACATGATTTCCCACACACAAAGCCATGTTGACTCTTCCTAATTAGTCCTTGCCTAACCAAATACAGTCAATCCTAACCCTCAGGATTCCCTCTACCAACTAGCCCACCACCTATGTCAGACTCACCAGTCTAAAGTTCCCTGGTTTGACCTTACTACCTTTTTTAAATAGTGCACCACGTTCGCCAACCTCCAGTCTTCCAGCACCTCACCTGTGACTATCGATGATACAAATATCTCAGCAAGAGGCCCAGCAATCACTTCCCTAACTTCCCACAGAGTTCTATGATACACTTGATCAAGTCCTGGGAATTTATCCACCTTTATATGTTTTAAAATATCCAGCACCACCTCTTCCATAATATGGGCATTTTCCAAAGTGTCACCATCTAGTTCCCTATATTCTATATCTTTCATGTCCTTCTCCACAGTAAACACTGATGCAAAATACTTGTTCAGTATCTCCCCCATCTCCTGCATTTCCACACATAGGCTGCCTTGATGACCTTTGAGGGGCCCTATTCCTCCCTTGTTACCCTTTTGTCCTTAATGTATTTGTAAAAACCCTTTGGATTCTCCTTAAACCTATTTGCCAAAGCTATCTCATGTCACCTTTCTGACCTCCTGATTTTCCTCTTAAGTATAGTCTTACTGCCTTTATGCTTTTGTAAGGATTCACTCGATCTGTCCTGTCTATACCTGACATATGCTTCCTTCTTTTTCTTAACCAAACCCTCAATTTCTTTAGTCATTCAGCATTCCCTATACCTACCAGCCTTCCCTTTCACCCTGACAGGAAAATATTGTCTCTGGACTCTCGTTATCTCATTTCCTGTGGTCACTGTCCTTCATGTGGCCTCTGTGAATGAACAGCTAAAGTTTTGTCTATTGTTCTTGGTTAGTTATTGAGTGAAGGCCTCTTAGCTGGAGAGGACTTTGATGTGTATTTCTGCTGCAATCTGTTCGCCAAGTTTAAGGCCTCGTTCCAATTGAAGTTCCCTTGCTGCAGATGGAAGCCTCATGGTTTTTAAGAGGGGACTAGATTACCCCACACTTCCAATTCCCCGAGGGGCAAAGGAACAGAAGGCAATGCTGAAAGGGCTGTTGGAACATGGACCATGAACTTGTTAACGTGATTGGCCTCTTTCTGTGCTAGACTCCCAATGTGATTGATGTGTCTACTAGTTAGCCACCTTTGTGGGAGCTCCCATGTTCCGACTATCCACAGTCAAAAATGATTTATTAACACAATAATACTGGCACCAGAATTTATGCAAAAACTTATCAAAACAAGAGGTCATTCTGAACCTCTTCTATTTTTGTAAGGGGAATAAATAATTTAACATTACTGATGAAATGTGATGGCCGTTATTAAGAAAGGAGCTAACTGCGCTACAATTATAATTGGGTCGAAATTGAACTGACCCCAACCCACTGAATTGAAGCAAATCTCTTACATGTTATGGTCATCGCAATAATGTATTTGCCTCTTAAAACCCAGCGGTCAATTTGTAACTTATAGGCAGCAGTGAAGCTAATGTGTTTGCAATGTCTTCACTTTCTGTTTAATGATGTGTCCCATTTTCAGAATAACAGATTGCATGTGTTCCATTAGGAATGAGGCAGGCACTCTACAGGCCCAACAAATGTAATTGAAACACCACAAAGTTACATGCCAATATTCATTACCTCTGTAATAATTGTTTCCTAGGGCAAATTCCTGGCTGTCAGACATTCCGAGAGATCACGTGTGGTTTCAAATCACAACAGCTGTTTGGGAATCTCAACCCCAATGAGAGTTACATTATTTCCACCTACTTCCACAAATTTCCCTCTTTCTTCGAACTGTTGGTTATCAAGGAGAGAAACTATTACAATGGGAAAATAAACCAAACTGGTCTGACATATTTCATATATTTTAGTTTCAATAAGACCAGCACAATTATTTCGGATTGATGTTTAAACCAGTTTTCCCTTTGGATTTGATTCCACCCATTCCCAGCTCAGGCAGGAGTCCAAATCCCAGATGTCCAGCAGTAATCTGGAGATCACTAGGGATCCAGTGAGCACTAGATTAGGGGAGGTGATGGTATTATTGCTGGGCTATTAATCCAGAAACACAGGTAAATGCTCTGGGTCCCCAGGTTCAAATCCCACCGTGGCAGATTTTTTTTAACAACTGGAATTAGGAACCTAATGACCATGAAACCATTGCCAAATGTTGAGAAAACCCATCTGGTTTATTAAGGTCCTTTAGGGAAGGAAACTGCCTTCCTTATCCAGTCTGACCTACATGTGACTCCAGACAACAGCAATGTAGTTGACTCTTAATTGTCCTTCACATTAGAGCTGGGCAATAAATGCTGGCCTAGCCAGTGCCGTCCACATCCTGTGAATGAACATTAAAACAAAATTGGGTGTGTATATTTCTCCAAGCTCAGTTCGGGACTCTGCTGCGGAACTTATTTAGGAACTGATCTTAAAATAGGACGAAAGAAAGAAACACTTTTGGTGGCTATTTCACTGGATAAGGAGAGATTTGTTAAGATAATAAAATCCAGTGATGTTAAAAAGATGCAGAACTGCGATTTGAAATACAAAGGACAAGAGCAGCTGAAGTAAGATTGCAGGGGATCCATATCTTGAGAACTTCTCAAACTTTGTTTTTCAAAATGTCCAGATTTCAATTTTACAAAAGAAAAGTGCACCATTATGTAAATGTGGGTTCAAATAGAGCAGATTTACATATCCAGGTCTGACTAGGGCCCCTACTTGCACACTGACCCCCACCCTCTATGACTGTGCAATGATAGGGGGAGGGGTATTGCAGCTACTGAGTCCACACTGCACTCACTGAGAAAGGGCCAGAGGCTATTGTTGGTCACTGAATGCAGGCTTCCTTGCTCGGCCTCTCTGCGCTCCTTCCTCTTCCTTCTGGGTTGACTGTTATATTGTAGGCAAAAGAAAGGACTGCAGATGCTGGGAACCAGAGTTTAGATCAGAGTGGTGCTGGAAAAACACAGCAGGTCAGGCAGCATCCGAGGAGCAGGATTTTCCTGTCCTTCTGTTATATCACTGAAGGGCTTTTGCCCGAAACATTGATTCTCCTGCTTCTCGGATGCTGCTTGACCTGCTATGCATTTCCAGCACCACACTCTCAACTCTGATCTCCAGTATCTGCAGTCCTCACTTTCTCCTTATTTCTTTGGCATACTGTTTTGGTTGTTTGGTTTCTATAGTGACAGGAGTTGAATTCTGAAGGCAGTACAAGTAAAATAAGTAATTCTAATTCAAAACAGAACTCTAGTCATCCCAGCTTACAACATTGTTTGAGATGTTGTGTACAATGGAAGTTGCTGATACCAGCCTCAGTAAATGCAGAAAGCTATAAGGGCAGATTAGTCTAGTGTGGTAGAGGAACACCATTTCCTGGTATAACTAGAAGAGTCTCTTGTATTTAACAGCATTTAGTTTATAGCTTGTTAGCAACTCGGTCACATTACCATGTTAGACATTGACTTGGGTCTTCCTATATAAAAGCTCAGTGGTTAGCACTGCTGCCTCACAGCACCAGGGACCCAGGTTTGATTCCAACCTTGGCTGACTGTCTGTGTGGAGTTTGCACATTCTTCCCCGTGTTGGCGTGGGTTTCCTCCGGGTGCTCCGGTTTCCTCCCACAGTCCAAAGATGTGCAGGTCAGGTGAATTGGCCATGCCAAATTGCCCGTGGTTTTCAGGGTGTGTAGGTTAGGTCCATTAGTCAGGGGGAAATGTAGAGTATTAGGGTAGGGGAATGGGTGTGGGTGGGATACTCTTCGGAAGGTCGGTGTGGACCTGTAGGGATTCTTTGATAACCAGGCAGTGGCTATCACAGTGTGGATGGGAATTGAACCCTGTGAAATCCCTATCCTGGACAATCCAATGAAGTTGTCCAGGAAATTAAAGATTCCTCTGGTCAATTGCCTACATCAGGATATGGTGTGGAGGGAGGGGTGGTGCAGTTAGGACTGAGATGAGGTTATATTTCTTCACCCAGAGGCTATGGAATTCTCTAGCACAAACGGTTGGCTCACAAAGTACATTCAGGAAAGAGAATGATACATTTTCAGAGATTAGAAACATAAAAGGGTCTGGAGAGAAAGCGGGAACACAGCGATGAAATTCCACCCTCGGGTGACTGTCTGTGTGAGGTTTGCAGATTCTCCTCATGTCTGTGTGGGTATCCTCCGGGTGCTCCGGTTTCCTCCCACAGTCCAAAGATATGCACTAAGTAGATTGACCATAGGAATTTGCCCATAGTGTCCAGGGATGTATAGGCTAGGTGGATTAGCCATGGGAAAGGCAGGGTCATTGGCCAGGGGGTTGAGTCTGAGTGGGATACTTTTGAGAGGGTCAGTGTGGACCCAATGGGCCAAATGGCCTGCTTCCATACTCTGGGCACTCTATGATTCTATGATCATATTAAATGACAGAACAACCTCAAAGAGTCAAATAGCCTACTCCTGCTCCTCATCTCTGCTCAACCACTACCCCCTAGCAAAAGTCTCCAGGTAAATCAGAGAATTTGGAAAGGTCCAATGAAATTAAGTAAGTAGTTAGTCAGGAAAAATTAGACTATTAAATATATATTTTGACCGACTAAGTAACTATTCAAAGAACAAAACAAATTACAACACAGGCCCTTCGGCCCTCCGAGCCTGCGCTGATCCAGATCCTCCATCTAAACCCATCGCCTATTTTATAAGGATCTGTAACCCTCTGCTCCCTGCCCATTCTTGTATCTGTCTAGATACACCTTAAATGACGCTATCGTGCCCAGCTCTACCATCCCCGCTGGCAATGCGTTCCAGGCACCACCACCCTCTGCGTAAAGACCTTTCAACACAAATAAGACTCTGGTGCGGCCGCATCTGGAATATTGTGTGCAGTTTTGGTCACCATACTATAGAAAGGATGTGGAGGCACTGGAACGGGTGCAGAGGAGGTTTACCAGGATGTTGCCTGGTATGGAAGGAAGATCGTATGAGGAAAGACTGAGACACTTGGGGCTGTTTTCATTAGAGAAAAGAAGGTTTAGGGGTGACTTGATTGAGGTGTACAAGATGATTAGGGGGTTAGATAGGGTTGACAGTGTGAACCTTTTCCCGCGTATGGAGTCGGGTATTACAAGGGGGCATAGCTTTAAATTAAGGGGGGGGTAGATATAGGACTGAAGTTAGGGGTAGGTTCTTCACTCAGCGAGTCGTAAGTTCATGGAATGCCCTGCCAGCAGCAGTGGTGGACTCTCCCTCTTTATGGGCATTTAAGCGGGCATTGGATAGGTATATGGAGGATAGTGGGTTAGTATAGGTTAGGTGGGCTTGGATCGGCGCAACATCGAGGGCCAAAGGGCCTGTACTGCGCTGTATTCTTCTATGTTCTATGTTCTTCTATGTACAAATCTACCTTAAACTTTTCCCCTCTCACCTTGAACTGGTAATCCCTAGTAATTGAACCCCCCATTCTGGGGAAAAAATTCTTGCTATCCACCCTTTCTATACCTTTCATGATTTTGTAGACCTCAATCAAGTCCCCCCTCAACCTCCATCTTTCGAATGAAAATAATCGTATACTACTCAGCCTCTCTTCACCCTCCATACCAGGCAACATCCTGGTGAACCTCCTCTGCACCCTCTCCAAAGTATCCACATCCTTTTGGTAATGTGGCAACCAGAACTGTGAGCAGTATTCCAAATGTGGCTGAACCAAAGTCCAATACAACTGTAACATGACAGTAACTCTTGTACTCAGTACCCCGTCTGATGAAGGAAAGCATGCCGTATGCCTTCTTGACCATTCTGTCGACCTGCGTTTCCACCTTCAGGGAACAATGGACCTGAACACCCAGATCTCCATGTACATCAATTTTTCCCAGGACTATTCCATTTACCATATGTATCGCTCTTGAATTTGATCTTCCAAAATTCAACTGATGCCATATATAATTTTCACAACCCATGATCTCTGTCGTCCCCAGATCCTGACCCAATATCACCAGGAGCTGACACCCTTGGCCCACACCGGACTCGATCCCTTCATCCCCTCTACCCCTACTCCATGCCTGACCATACCCTCCCCTTCCTATGTGGTGGGATCCAAAACAACAGCCCATTCCCCAACCAGGGTGGATAGACCACTCCCTGGAAAATCCAGCCCAATGTCACTGAGACTTGGTCTAGAACCAGATGTTGGCTCTCACCCCTTCAAGACCCAAAGCTGCAAATGTAAGAGTCATAGAACATAGAACATAGAACAATACAGCATAGAACAGGCCCTTCGGCCCACGATGTTGTGCCAAACATTTGTCCTAGATTAAGCACCTATCCATGTACCTATCCAATTGCCGCTTAAAGGTCACCAATGATTCTGACTCTGCCACTCCCACAGGCAGCGCATTCCATGCCCCCACCACTCTCTGGGTAAAGAACCTACCCCTGATATCCCCCCTATACCTTCCACCCTTCACCTTAAATTTATGTACCCTTGTAACTCTCTGTTGTACCCGGGGAGAAAGTCTCTGACTGTCTGCTCTATCTATTCCACTGACCATCTTATAAACCTCTATCAAGTCACCCCTCATCCTTCGCCGTTCCAATGAGAAAAGGCCTAGCATTCTCAACCTTTCCTCGTACGATCTCCATTCCAGGCAACATCCTGGTAAATCTCCTCTGCATCCTCTCCAAAGCCTCCACATCTTTCCTCAAATGAGGCGACCAGAACTGCACACAGTACTCCAAACGTGGCCTTACCAAAGTCCTGTACAGCTGTAACATCACCTCATGACTCTGCTAATCCCTCTGCTAATGAACACCATAGACCTTCTTACAAGCTCTATCCACCTGAGTGGCAACTTTCAAAGATCTATGAACATAGACCCCGAGATCCCTCTGCTCCTCCACCTTACTAAGAACCCTACCGTTAACCCTGTATTCCACATTCTTATTTGTCCTTCCAAAATGGACAACCTCACACTTGACAGGGTTGAACTCCATCTGCCACTCCTCAGCCCAGCTCTGCTTCATATCTAAATCCCTTTGCAGCCGAAAACAGCCCTCCTCACTATCTACAACTCCACCAATCTTCGTATCATCTGCAAATTTACTGACCCACCCCTCGACTCCCTCTTCCAAGTCATTAATAAACATTACAAACAGCAGAGGATCCAGAATTGATCCCTGCGGAACTCCACTTGTAACTGGGCTCCAGGCTGAATATTTGCCATCCACCACCACTCTCTGACTTCGACCAGTTAGCCAGTTCTCTATCCAACTGGCCAAATTTCCCTCTATCCCATGCCTCCTGACTTTCCGCATAAGCCTACCATGGGGAATCTTATCAAATGCCTTACTAAAATCCATGTACACTACATCCACTGCTCTACCCTCATCCACATGCTTGGTCACCTCCTCAAAGAATTCAATAAAACTTGTAAGGCAAGACCTACCCCTCACAAATCCGTGCTGGCTGTCCCTAATCAAGCCGTGTCTTTCCAGATACTCATAAATCCTATCCCTCAGTACCCTTTCCATTACTTTGCCTACCACCCAAGTAAGACTAACTGGCCTGTAATTCCCGGGGTTATCCCTATTCCCTTTTTTGAACGGGGGCACAACATTCCCCACTCTCCAGTCCCCTGGTACCACCCCCGTTGACAGTGAAGACGAAAAGATCATTGCCAACGGCTCTGCAATTTCCTGTCTTGCTTCCCACATAATCCTAGGATATATCCCGTCAGGCCCGGGGGACTTGTCTATCCTCAAGTTTTTCAAACTGCCCAACACATCTTCCTTCCTAACAAGTATCTCCTCTAGCTTACTAGTGTGTTTCATACTCTCCTCTTCAACAATACGGTCCCCCTCATTTGTAAATACACAAATGAGAGCTGAGGGGAGATTAAACACTGTGTTTGGAGACAAAATAAGACTGCAACATTGGTATTTATGACTGCAAAACTGAAACAGCTCTCACACAAATCAATCTGCACTGTCTCTGATCTCTAGCATCTGCAGTCCTCACTTTTTCCTTCATTGTCTAATCTAACCTTTCTTACTCACCAACCTGTTCAGAGCTGTTACAACACACTTCAGGTAAAGGACTTGAAGCTGAGCCTCCCAATCCAGGGGGAGGAACATTATCACTGTGCCACAAGATGGACCCTTAAACTAATTGGGTTTGGCCATCATTACTCTGCAAAAGGTACCAATGGAAACATTTCCTAATTAACTTCCTCAGAGGTGTCATTACCTCAGGAGCAGGTGAGGCTTGAACCTGGGCCTCCTAGTCCAGGAGTAGGAACATGACTACAAGAGGGTCCTTTAAAGCAATGGGGCTAGGCCATCAACACATTGCAGAAGGCACTAATGGAAACATTTTCTAATTAACTTGCTCAGGGATGTTGCTATACATGTCAGGAGCAGGTGGAAATTGAACCCAGGTCTCTCCTGGCTCTAAGGTAGGGACACTACCATGATGCTGCAAGAGCCTCTGCAGCAGCATCTCTCCTGCTGCCTTCGAACCATGCAATTGCCAGAGGCTGTAACACCTTTGACTGGATTCATCATTCTTTCAATCGAAATTTGTGATTAAAATTTGCAGATGATAATCAACTGGGGGAGCACCAATAACTTCAACTAAATCCTGCTGGGCTCCACATAGCTGCAGACTGTGCATTTTCCTTTCTTGTGGATAAACAGTCACAGACGAAACACTGCAGAGTTTGCAAAATATCATAGACAAACCAGTCAACAATGTTTGAAAGTGATGCTGCACCTTGACGTCAAGGCAGTACTTGAGAGAAGTTTTACTCACATCAAATCCTAGAGATTGTCTGAAAACACAAAGATTATGAACAGCCATGTTTTAAAAATGCTAACTCACATGGCCTTAAGTCTTCTGAAAGCTGCAAGAAAGGGACAAATGGGTGTTGATTGACAATATTATCTATTGAAATGAAGAGGAATGAGCAGACATGTTCAGTTTTTGTGCTTTGTCTTTGTTAAAAGGGTTCTGAACCTTAACCCTAAAAACGGCTCGGGATTGCGCAATGGTGCAGGGATCCAGGGGAAATGCAACTGGTAAAGGTATTTCAGCATATTACAGCACAGAATTGTAGGAAGGGCTTTAACTATGTGCTCTATGGCTATAAAGGATTGGACACCTCACTGTCCAATTTTGGGTTGGTATTGAGCCTGTCAATGAAATATTCTGCCAACCTTTGTATTAGAAATCATCGCAACAGTGATTCAGAACTTAATTAGAGTGGTGCTGGAAAAGCACAGCCGGTCAGGCAGCATCCGAGGAGCAAGAAAATCGACGTTTCGGACAAAAGCCCTTCATCAGATGAAACGTCGATTTTCCTGCTCCTCGGATGCTGCCTGACCGGCTGTGCTTCTCCAGCCCCACTCTAATCTTGACTCTGATCTCCAGCATCTGCAGTCCTCACTTTCACCTGATTCAGAACTTGCACAAACCACCTGGTCACCAGTTGGAGGAACAACCAACAGAGAATTCACTGTTCACTTGGCAATTGCAGATATATTTCTTGTAATACTGTTGTGACATGTTGTAATTGGGATGTTTTAATGGGTGTCCTGTAGTGTTCAAACCTAGTGAAGATATTAATGTTTAGTTTGAGCTCTGAGTGTTGTCTCTTTAATGTTCCTGCAACGTTTGAGGAACCTATCAGGGTAGGAGGTATGTCTTACATAACACCCTGTACAGCGAGAAATGTGTTAGTTATCCTTCAGAATCATGTTTTATTTGTTCCATTACTATTATTGCAAACAGTTTTGCAGTACCATTGCACTGAGACCAGAGTGTATTATAGGATTGAATGCATCTCTCATCAGGCAAGTCTAAACCAAGTCTTTGTGTCATGTAATATTCCTGTATGCCTCATCATGTATAACCACCACTGTGCTCAGTAAGAGACCGGACTAATGTCTACGATTGAGTTGTAATTTATTGAATTGCCCTATGAATACATCTTCAGATACTTGTTCTCAGTAAGAATCCAGTCTCAATGTAATATCAACTCGAGAGATCACAGCAATTTTTTCCCATCTGGTGTTGTCCTCCAGTGACTCTCACCCTTCAGAACTCACTAGGGAATAAAACCAGATTCTGCACATCGCTGGAGTAATTTGGGAGTTTATACCAGTCCTAAAACATCTTGCTGTTATATTTTCTTTGGTTTTCACTTTTGCTGATTCGATAATAAACAGTCAGAGAGGTGATGGAACGTCATGTTTTGACTGAGATAAATGAGCAGAGAAACAGCCTGCAGCTGAGCCAACAACAGGAAGGGCTTTCAGTTTGTGGGGCTGGATAGGGGAGGGAGAGAAGAGCAAAGGGCAGAGGGAGAGTGGGCGACAGAGGGAGTAGGAGGAATGGGGGAGAGTGAGGAAGTAGGGGGAGTGGGG
>NC_057731.1:2409137-2413988 GCF_004010195.1 Chiloscyllium plagiosum | reverse complement strand
GATTGGGGATAGAGAGGGAGAGCAGAGAGGGAAAGAGAGGGGGGGTGAGAGGGAGAGTGGTATTAGGACAGAAGGAGGTTGCAGGGGAATAGAGTGAGGCTGGAGAGACCAAGGAAGGAGGTTAGGAGGAGGCCAGAGGAGGAATAGATGGACGCTAGAGGAAATGGTATTACTAGATTGAGTCCGGGGTTGGATCGCAGGACAGTGAAGCTGGACTAAAGGTGGCTGTGACGTTGGACAGAGAGGGAGTGTATTGGATGGACAGGGAGAGTTTTGTCAGAGGGAGAGTGGAAAGATGTCAAGTTAATGGTTAATGGGAGGAGAGGGCGGGACATTTGTGGAGCAAATATATTCGACAACACCTGCATAATAACAGCATGAGAGAATGTTTGATAGATAAAATAACAGCACTCTGTTACTGGGATAGGAGAGTAGTTCAGGGGAGGTTTACAATATGTAAGGAGAGCCTTGGAGTGAAAATATTGAGACCCCCTGCATTGAGAACATAAGCTGTGGAGAAGGCCATTTAGCCCATCAAATCTTCTGCACCATTCAATACCATCGTGGGTGATCAGATTGGGGTCTTAACGCCGCTTTCCTGTCTGTATGCACCCCAGAACTTCAGCCTCCTCTTTCAATCAAAAATCTCTCAAACTCAGCCATGAATGACCCCAATGACCCACTGCTCTTGGGGGAGGGAATTCCCCAGACTGACATATCAATGATACAGGGATGTTACTCCTCACTGCTGGTCTAAATGGGAGGACACCTTTTTCTAAAACTGTGCCCCCTAGATTCCCTACATGGGGGGGAGACATTGTTTCAGCATCCTATCAATGTGTTCCCCAACTCCTGGCCATGATCTTATATGTTTTGATACAATCACCTCCCATTCTTTGAAATTCCAGTGACCATTGGTTGAACTATTGGTGAGGAACATTAATTTGAACCACTTCTGATGGGAGATCTAAGTACGGACACTCAACAGCCACTTCTGGATGCCATCCTTGCAATAAAGGCTGAAAAATCTTGCTACTGGATGAGCAATTGAGAGAGAAAGTATACAAGGCTTTAAGAAAGACTTAAAAATGGATTTGTAACAATAGGCAAATTGACAGGGTTTGCAATTATACGGGAGCAAATGGAGGAATGGATATGTCACAGCTGAATACATTTGGAAAGAAGTTTGTAAGGAATCTTTCACAACAGTCTCTACAAGATAGTTTATCACTGACTAAAAGAGACGAAGAACTGGATTCTGCTCACATTACTAAATTAAACTGCATTTTTCACAGCTGGAGGACAGCGCTTTAAGTTTACATCGTGTTGAAATGCTGCTCATCAACGTTCATGATCATTTTTCCAATAACTGGTTATTTATGTCTTCCAATTCAAAACAAGCACAAACTCATTCCTTCCCATCAATAAAATCAACCCAATCACCCAGACATCCGTTTAACTAATGAATGAGAATTGCCCCAGGGTTAGTGTGACAAAGAAACACCAAATACATTAGGAAATCAAGAGACGGCAATAGAAATGAGCCCTTCTATTGAAAACAAAATCTCCACCACAAATTAAACTAATATCAAATTACAAATCACTGCTCCCAGGAGCAGTATGACAATAACAACAACTCAAAAATTAGGAAGCAAGTTAACTCAAAACATGATGAGAATGCACTCCAGCACTATGGTGCCCACTTCTCCAGCACTATGGTGCCCACATCTCCAGCACCATGGTGCCCGCTTCTCCAGCACTATGGTGCCCGTTCTCCAGCACTATGGTGCCCACATCTCCAGCACCATGGTGCCCACTTATCCAGCACTATGGTGCCCGCTTCTCCAGCACTATGGTGCCCGCTTCTCCAGCACTATGGTGCCCACTTCTCCAGCACTATGGTGCCCACTTCTCCAGCACTATGGTGCCAGCTTCTCCAGCACTATGGTGCCCACTTCTCCAGCACTATGGTGCCCGCTTCTCCAGCACTATGGTGCCAGCTTCTCCAGCACTATGGTGCCCACTTCTCCAGCACTATGGTGCCCACTTCTCCAGCACTATGGTGCCCACTTCTCCAGCACTATGGTGCCCACTTCTCCAGCACTATGGTGCCCACTTCTCCAGCACTATGGTGCCCACTTCTCCAGCACTATGGTGCCCACTTCTCCAGCACTATGGTGCCCACTTCTCCAGCACTATGGTGCCCACTTCTCCAGCACTATGGTACCAGCTTCTCCAGCACTATGGTGCCAGCTTCCCCAGTACTATGGTGCCCACTTCTCCAGCACTATGGTACCAGCTTCTCCAGCACTATGGTGCCAGCTTCCCCAGTACTATGGTGCCCACTTCTCCAGCACTATGGTACCAGCTTCTCCAGCACTATGGTGCCAGCTTCCCCAGTACTATGGTGCCCACTTCTCCAGCACTATGGTACCAGCTTCTCCAGCACTATGGTGCCAGCTTCCCCAGTACTATGGTGCCCACTTCTCCAGCACTATGGTACCAGCTTCTCCAGCACTATGGTGCCAGCTTCCCCAGTACTATGGTGCCCACTTCTCCAGCACTATGGTACCAGCTTCTCCAGCACTATGGTGCCAGCTTCCCCAGTACTATGGTGCCCACTTCTCCAGCACTATGGTACCAGCTTCTCCAGCACTATGGTGCCAGCTTCTCCAGCACTATGGTGCCAGCTTCTCCAGCACCATGGTGCCAGCTTCTCCAGCACTATGGTGCCCACTTCTCCAGCACTATGGTGCCAGCTTCTCTAGCACTATGGTGCCCACATCTCCAGCACTATGGTGCCCGCTTCTCCAGCACTATGGTGCCCACTTCTCCAGCACTATGGTGCCCACTTCTCCAGCACTATGGTGCCAGCTTCACCAGCACCATGGTGCCCACTTCTCCAGCACTATGGTGCCCACTTCTCCAGCACTATGGTGCCAGCTTCTCCAGCACTATGGTGCCCACTTCTCCAGCACTGTGGTGCCCGCTTCTCCAGCACTATGGTGCCCGCTTCTCCAGCACTATGGTGCCCACTTCTCCAGCACTATGGTGCCAGCTTCTCCAGCACCATGGTGCCCACTTCTCCAGCACTATGGTGCCCACTTCTCCAGCACTGTGGTGCCCGCTTCTCCAGCACTATGGTGCCCGCTTCTCCAGCACTGTGGTGCCCGCTTCTCCAGCACTGTGGTGCCCGCTTCTCCAGCACTATGGTGCCCACTTCTCCAGCACTATGGTGCCCGCTTCTCCAGAACTATGGTGCCAGCTTCTCCAGCACTATGGTGCCCACTTCTCCAGCACCATGGTGCCACCTTCTCCAGCACTATGGTGCCCACTTCTCCAGCACTATGGTGCCAGCTTCCCCAGCACTATGGTGCCCACTTCTCCAGCACTATGGTGCCCACTTCTCCAGCACCATGGTGCCCGCTTCTCCAGCACTATGGTCCCATCTTCTCCAGCACTATGGTGCCCACTTCTCCAGCACTATGGTGCCCACATCTCCAGCACTATGGTGCCCACTTCTCCAGCACTATGGTGCCAACTCTGCTTTTTTTTTACATTTTATTTAAAAACATTTTTTAAACTTATTATTCTATCCAGAGATACTTTTACACACTTCTGAGTGTCCATTTGTACCAAATCACTCTTTTTTTAAAATTTTCCCTTTCACTGTTAAATCATCTGTTTTTTTTTATTTCTCTTCACCATCAAATCACCAATACTTTTCATTATATTCTTCATCACCAAATCACCTGTACTTTTTTTTTAGCTTTCCCTTCACTACCAAATCACCTGCTAATTATTTTTTAATTTTTCTCTTCACCATCAAATCATTGTTGTTTATTATAGTTTTCTGTTCAGCACCAAACACACTGCAGCCACAAAAGAGAGGAGAGGGAGAGGGAGACGGCAAGATTAAAATAGAGTTGGCGGGGACAGTACTGCACAGTACTGCACTCTGTGGTGTCCACCTCTCTTTAGAAATCGGGAGCCCACAATGGGGCAGAAAGGCTCAGGATGGGGGTGGACTGCCTGACGTTGAGCTCCTCATCCCACTGTGTGGACAGTATTCTTGCTGTGCCCACCATTTTGTGACTGACTGATCATGTGTGCCAGGCTGCTTGTGAAGAGCGCAGAAGATGGAGTGAGGTGCTGCCAACATTGAAATGGCCCTCGCTGGAAGTCTCGTCTCATTCTGCCACAAATCTCACCACCGCCCACATCCTTCAGACTCCCAAGAAGATTCTGTCCCTCATAGAAATGTCAAAGTCTTGGGCCATTGATAAATGTCAGAGCTTTACTGTAATGTGGACAAGGAAGGACTCCTCCAACACAGCAGGAGGCAGTGGTGTGGTGAGGAGAGGCCAGAACAGGCAAGAGGCTTGTTTAATTATTAGAGGATTAGACCTGAGATTGAGTGAGTCTAAAGTGATCCTTTAGGTCTCTCAGAGAAGTCCTAGATTCTTTCCGCCATGATCTTCTCCCTCCTCCCTTGAACAAGTCTCAGCTTTATACCAGACCCCGTCAACAACACTTGATCCCATCACATCCAAGTCATGCCTGACACCCATCAGTCTTGGCACCATTCTTGCCTCCTCTGGCATGAGGTGGATGCAGGCCATTAATAAAGTTGAGGCTGAGCGACTAATATTTGTCAGGACAGTCTCATCTCCCTTCACCCAGGATGCAGCTCCTAGTCTGGGATTCACCCCCTCCGTCCCACTCCACCCGCCTCCCACCTTCCCATCCGCCAGTAACACCCAACACCCCTCTCCCACCCACTCTCCCTCCCCTCACTTTCCTCACCCACACTCCTGCACCCTCCTGCTGCCTACCCCCCACTAACACCCA
>NC_057731.1:2329870-2408594 GCF_004010195.1 Chiloscyllium plagiosum | reverse complement strand
CCCTCCCCCCTCCCCCACCCTTTCGGACAGCAGTGACAGCTCAATATTGCAGGAAACAGGGTCTTCAAGTGAGACAGCAAAGAATGTAAAAGAGGAGGAGGAATTGTTGTAGTATTGATCAGGCAATGTATTACAGCAGGAAGGACAGGTGGCAGCTGAGAAGGCTTCTCAGATTTAACCATATGTAAAACCCAAAAATAACACAAAGCCCAAAAAAGAGCAATCAATTGCTGGGAATGCACCCCAAACCTCAAAACAATCCAAACGAAATACAAGAGCAGTTATTTAGGCAAACTTCAGGGAAGTATAAAAGCAATAGCTTTGGGATTTCAGCTCCCCCAACATCATCAGAGGGAGCGCAATTCTTAACACGGATCAGGAGAGCTTTCTGAGCCATTACACAGAAAGCTTTACAAAAGCAGGCAAGGAGGAGGTGGTGGGGAGGTAATGAAATTTGGCAAGTGGGGGGAGTATCAGTGGGGGAGTGTTTGTAGACAGCGATCTGAACTCCATCAGGTTCAAGATTCCAATGGGCCTGAGGTCAATGTTCTAAGGTGATGGAAGAGCAATTTTAATAAGACCAAATATGATTTGGCCCAATTGGTGTTGGAGCATACAAATTTCGGTAAATCTGTGTCAGAACAGTCAGATGCAATGGGACTATGAACCAGCAGGTGAAGCCCCAATGTGCAGAAATCAGGCTGTCTTTGTAGAAAGCAAATTAATTCATTGGGAGAAGTGTAAAATTTAGAAATAAACATGAATTAGAAGGAGCAGAATTCATCTAAAATGATAACTCGTTGCTAAAATCACGAGAAACCTTTTGTAATTTCTCATCAGTATTTTTCACTAGGTTCATTTTAAAAGCACACATTGACACAAATATTTTTGTTACATTTGCCACTGGAACAAATATTAACAGTTCTATAAAAATAATGATCTGATCAAAATAGATTCTAATGTCACTGCAAGTAAGATTTCTTTTCTTCCTCATTTATTTCTGTAAGCAGTGGCTAGAGAATGCTAAAAATAAGTCTTTTGTGGGAGTGAGATTTGAAGGCCAAAATACTGCTGCAATTTTTGCTTCCAATTACTGTGCGCAGGCAAATCTGACAGCCAGGTCACTGAGCTACTCCATTTGAAACATAGTGGGATGTAACACAAGAGCAGGAACAGGCTATTCAGCCCCTGAAGGCTGCTTCACCATTCAATATGACTGTGGCTGCTCATCTCACACTGTTCCTGCTTTCTCCCCCCCCCCCCATACCCTTCGATCCCATAAGCCCTAAAAACTTTATCTTAACTGATTTTTGAAAACACTTGATTCTTGGCCCCAACACTTCCTGTGGCAGTGAATTCCACAGATGTACCACTCTCTGGAAGAAGACATTGATATGGTGAGTCTCAATCAGCTCTTGAAGAGAAAATGAGGTCTGCAGATGCTGGAGATCAGAGATGGAAATATGTTGCTGGAGAAGCGCAGCAGGTCAGGCAGCATCCAAGGAACAGGAGAATCGACGTTTCGGGCATTAGCCCTTCTTCAGGAATGAGGAAAGTTTGTCCAGCAGGCTAAGATAAAAGATAGGGAGGAGGGACTTGGGGGAGGGGCGTCGGAAATGTGATAGGTGGAAAAAGGTGAGGGCCACCCCAATCTGTCCTATCACCCTCACCTTGACCTTTTTCCACCTATCACATTTCCGACGCCCCTCCCCCAAGTCCCTCCTCCCTACCTTTTATCTTAGCCTGCTGGACAAACTTTCCTCATTCCTGAAGAAGGGCTAATGCCCGAAACGTCAATTCTCCTGTTCCCTAGATGCTGCCTGACCTGCTGCGCTTCTCCAGCAACACATTTCCATCTCAATCAGCTCTTGATCAATGGAGACCCTCAGGATGTTGATATTCACTTTGCGTCGACCAAAGTACAGTTTATTCTCTACCTTGTGCAGAATATGCTGTTTCACACGTACTCATATGCAGAGTATTCAATTTTGGGTGTACTCTTGGTACAGAATATTCCATTTTAGTTTTACTTACAAAACAGGGTTTTCTCTGATGTGAATACCCAGAGCGGAATCATAGAATCCTACCCTGTGGAAGCAGGCCATTCAGCCCATCAAGTGCACACTGACCCTCTGAAGAGCATTCCACCCAGACTCAAGCCCTACCCCCTAACCCTGCCTTTCCTATGGCTAATCCACCAACCTACACATAGAGTCATAGAAATGTACAGCACAGAAACAGACCCTTGAGTCCAACCCGTCCATGCCGAACAGATATCCCAACCCAATCTAGTCCCACCTACCAGCACCCAGCCCATATCCTTCCAAACCCTTCCTATTCATATACCCATGCAGATGTCTTTTAAATGTTGCAATTGTACCAGCCTCCACCACTTCCTCTGGCAGCTCATTCTATACACATACCAGCCTCCGCGTGAACAAGTTATCCGTTAGATCTCTTTTATATCTTTCCCCTCTCACCCTAAACCTATGCCCTCTTGTTCTGGACTCCCCCACCCCAGGGAAAGGACTTTGTCTATTTATCCTATCCATGCCCCTCATGATTTTATAAACCTCTATAAGATCACCCCTCAGCCTCCAACACTCCAGGGAAAAACAGCCCCAGCCTGTTAAGCCTCTCCCTGTAGCTCAAATCCTCCAACCCTGGCAACATCCTTGTAAATCTTTTCGGAACCCTTTCAAGTTTCACAACATCTTTCAGATTGGAAGGAGATCAGGATTGCATGCAATATTCCAAAAGTGGCCTAACCAATGTGCTGTACAGCCGCAACATGACCTCCCAACGCCTGTACTCAATACTCTGACCAATAAAGGAAAGCATACCAAACGCCTTCTTCACTATCCTATCTACCTGCGACTCCACTTTCAAGGAGCTATGAACCTGCACTCCACGGTCTCTTTGTTCAGCAACACTCCCAAGGACCTTACCATTATGTGTATAAGTCCTGCTAAGATTTGCTTTCCCAAAATGCAGCACCTCACATTTATTTGAATTAAACTCCATCTGCCATCTTTGGACAGTGGGAGAAAACTGGACCACCTGAGGAAAATCCACACAGAAAGAGATGGGCAACAAAGCAGATTTGAAAGTATTCAAATTTTTTTTTAGATCAATGGTTTTTGTTTGAAGCTTAAAATTAATTAATTGAAATATCTATCAATTATCCCAGATGTTCTCTGTTGCTATAGAGATAAATGGTTCAGGGTGGAATTATGTTGGTGATTCTTTTCAGTCAATAACTGGGAATTCTTTTTAAACACAAATGGTCAATGGAGGTCTGAACACTTGGTTATAGGAAGGACAGCAATGTGAGGGTGAGTTTCTGTCAGGACTCAGCCTCACTCTTAAAACCCATAAGTGAAGGCTGTACTTCATGGGGAGAACGTGCAAACTCCACACACACACAATCGCCTGAGGGTGGAATTGAACCTGGGTCCCTAGCACAGTGAGGTAGGCATGCTAAGGACTGTGACACTGTGCCACCCACAGTACATCATGCCTACAGTTGCAAATAATCACTATGAGGTATATTCTGTGAATACAGTATCCATTATTTGGATAATCCACCATATAGAATATCTCCTGGCGGGTCCATCGACTGATTGATTTGGATTACTTTCATGTATAACCAGTCTACAGAATAGTCCAGGTTCCATGTGTTCATTATAGAATAGATAAAAGTGCTTCAAATTGATATAATCACAACTGGTGCAGGGAGGTCATGTAGCCAGAATGTCCAACACTGACTGGGTGCATCATCTATGGAGATTTTAACCCTAGACTGTGCTCTCACGAGGACACTGCAAAGCCTTCACTTACAGGTTTTAACAGAGAAGCTGAGTCCTGGCTGAAACTCACCCTCACATTGCTGTCCTTCCTATAACCATTGACCATTAACGTTTAAAAAGAATTCCAGTTATTGACTGAAAAAAATCACCAACATAATTCCACCCTGAACCATTTATCTCTATAGCAACAGAGAACATCTGGGATAACTGATAGATATTTCAATTAATTAATTTTAAGCTTCAAACAAAAACCATTGATCTAAAAAAAAATCTGAATACTTTCAAATCTCCTTTGTTGCCCATCTCTTTCATGCCAGAAACCACATGAAGGTTTTAAGTTTCTTATGAAGATTGGGCGATCTTTCTCAGATCTGTTGTCTCCTGTTCCACAGCTAAATTGACTCTCCTGCTGTGAGATGATCTCTTCTCAGTCTGCATTGCAGGTAGATGTGAGGGACATCTGATGTCTAAGTACCTTGCTTGGTATGGCAATTTTTAATCTCCATCTGTTCAGTTAGCGTAAAATTAAATATTTAATTGTCAAAATAAAAGTAATGCCCTCAAACATCTGAATCCTAAGATCAGACATTTGGCAACAAAAGGCAAGGGGAAAACACAAAAAGGTGAAACCCCACGCTGCTATCTCATCCAAAATTCAAACGCCTGCTGTATCCTGTCCCTCTTGCAGAGCTCTTTGGACAAGAGAGGTATATCTCTCTTGTCCATAACAGGTTAAACTTTGACATATGTTCTTTTCAATTGCCTATTTACCATGACTGAGGAAATCTTTCCAGAGACACAAATGTATTTAAATCTTCCAGAGGAACCTCTGACATGAGTTCTGTTGCCAGACAAATCCAAGAAAAATATTGGGAACAACACCAGGAAATCTTCCGTGCACTCATTGACCTGATTAAAGTATTTACCTCAGTAAATGGTGAAACTCTGAATTAAATTCTAGAGATTTAAATGTCTGAAGAAACATCACCACAATCCTACAAACCTTTCAAGATACTATTTATATGTATTTGAATACTGTTTATTTTTGAGTCTGGAGTTTTGAGCCTGAAATAGTGGCATATGGGATTTCTTTGTATCTGAAGAAGCTTAAGTTGTAAATATTTCTATAACCTTGACTTTTCTTGTAAATCACAGTAAGAGATTTTTTTCTGGAGACTAATGAGATTTTGTTTACAATAGGAGGGTTTACAAGTGAACAATGTAAACAGCATGGTGAATTAATCTTTCAGAGAGAAGATGCCACAATTGTTCTTTTTTGCACTGAGTGGAAAAATCTATAACTTAAAAAACATTTCTGGGTTTCAGCTGGATAATTCTGCAGGGCTCTTAGCTGAAGTTGGATATGTCATGTAGTTGTACCTGACGAAGAAAGAAGATTGTTTAGAATTGTTAAAAATAGGTTACCTAAGGAGTTTTGTTTAAAAGTTCCAGACCAGAAGCATTTGGTTAAAACTTTCCAGGTGGGATTTGAAGCTGAGAAAGTTTACGTTATGTTTTATGATAGGTCTGTCAGATTCTCATGGCCAGCTAAGTCAACCTGTATAGGCAATAGAAAGGGCTTTTTCTCTGCTGTGAGTACTGTAAAGGAGTATTGTTGGGATTAAAGGGATTGCATTTTACAAGGTGTTTTGAAATCTTTGAATTTGTGTTATACATAAGTAGTTTAGTGCATTCTATTTTATCTTCATTGATTTTGCGTAAGAAACTTCTGTTTTATTGTTAAACTCAATCCTGCAACATTCCATATTTTAATGAAACCAAAATCAGAATAAAATGTGATCTATCAAGCCGGATGTCAAACTGGAGCTGACATGTCCAGTAATGCCAATATTGTTGAAATTATAATAATATAATGGTCACTATCTCAAGTGGCTTTGAAACATGCATTCAAAATCCAGAGGGCTGTGAGATAGCCCCCATATGTTTTATAATCTGCCTGACTTGGCTATTCATCTCAAAGATCAACTGCTCTCGGGTGTGAGTATTAAATGCTGACTCAATGGAAAATCTTTTAACCAGAGTTGCCTGTGTGCCAAACTTTACTGACCACCATAGACTTGCAGATCTGCAACTTGCAGGTGAGTCCAGTTGCTCACATTTCACCAGATTTGTAATCCATTCTTCCATTCTGAAGACAAGAGAGCTTAGCTGACCCAACATGATGAACTCACATATCAACCTAGACCTAGTCCCATTTGTGTTGAAGGAGAGAATATGGAAGCTGGAATATGTTGAGCATTTCCCAGCCTCTTCACACACAGGACAATCATCAATGAAAGAATACAACACCAAATCAGCTGCACCACGACAAACCATCTCAACAAGCATTTGTTAACAAAGACCTCAACAAATTAACAAAGGTCTTCATGCACAGAGCACTTGTTGTCACCTCACTCCTGTATTACATATTGTGCAATATTGAGTATTGCATGCAGTTTTGGTCTCCCTACCTAAGAGAGGATAGATTTTGCCATAGAGGGAGTGCAGTGGAGGCTCATTAGACTGAATCTGGGGATGGTGGGATCACCTCATTGGTTCAACTGGGCCTGTATCCATTAGAATTGAGAAGGATAAGGGGAGATTTGATTGTAACATATAAAAGTCTAACATGATTGGACAGACGAGATACGGGGAGAATGTTTCCCATGGGTGGGGATTCTAGAACCAGGAGGCCCAGTCTCAGGATAGAGGTAGACTACTTAGGATCATTTAGGACTGCCAATCTGGTGGTAAATTGTACAGTGGAGACAGGGAGTTCGGCACAATCCTTCATGGGGAGTAGATATATTGTGCACAGTTTCTGAGAGTCCTACAGAATTAAGCCTTACTAGTAATGAAGTTGTAAATATTGCTATCATGCAATACATCATCTTGCTAATGAAGATAAGTGCCTGTTCTGTGAAGACTCTACAATAGTGCATCCTGTAACATGCTCATGAATATACCCTGGGAAAAGTCTAGATGACTGTGGATTGGTGGCACGGAACTAACTGAAACAACCTTTAACCTGAACCATATCCTGGCAGAGACTATAAATGCAGCGAGGTACCTGGGAAGCCATGGTCTAGGAAATGGGGAGGACCCACTTGGATCTGAACGTCCCAGCTAATCAACATTCGACAGGCTCAAAGGAGGGATCAAAAACCACAAAGAGAATGGACCATTATTATAAAGAATTAGAGAAAGTCATGGTGAGAAGGTCATACTCCAGTTACGTAAGGCCTTTGTCAGAGCCCATCTTGTGTGCTGTATTTAGCTTGAGGCAAATCAGGAATGATATGGTACCTTTGGAGAGTTTACAGTATAGATTCACTATTGTGATACTGGTGTTCAAGGGTTATGTTATGAGGACAGGTTGTATAAACTTGGGTTACATTGCTTGAAAGCTGAGGGATGATCCAGTAAAGGTGTTTAAGATGATCAAAAGGAGTTGTTAAGGTAGATAGAGATCATTTTCTCTGGTTTTCAGAACAAAGGGACATAATCTTAAAATTCAAGCTAGGCCTTTTGCAGAGGGAAATCAGGAAACATTTCTTGTAAGGATTACTTCCACAGAACTCTCTGGAGCTATGAGCAATGCATCTGCTCTCCACAAAGGCTAGTATTGAACTCTCTTGTCGTCAGCCAAATATTTAACCAGCAGATTGGGTGCAACCAATGCAACTTCGACATTAACTCTTTCAACACCAATACCTTAAACTTCAGCTGTGGATCCTGAGATTGATCGATTTTCATTTCTGCATCAGGACTGAGGGGCTGAATGGCCTGTCATTCTGTTCTAAGTCCGTGTGTATGATACCACTGTGTAGTCCTGGTGACAACAGTCGATAAATCGGAATGCTATTAAAATGCTGAGGACCTGAGTACAGGGATGACACTCACCACAGGGAGCTCCCTGGGACTCCTTATTACACCTCGTTTGAAAATAGTAGGCCTTAAAAGAAAATACACCTTCAGCAGCACTTAAGTGTGGATGTGCTTAAATCAGCATGTAGCCAAATAATGTGAGCAATTCAAATAGAACTAATTTGCTAAAGTCGATAATTGCACATTCCACCATTACTTACTGGTTACTGAACAATTTAATGAGAAGCTTTTCGATGACAAGTAATTGTTTCCTATGTCAACAGTTCCTTTCCCTCTTCAGCTGGATGTCTGAAACACTCCAAGGAACCCATCAACTTACCCTTCAAAACAATCGTTGATGAAACTTTGTGGCTCTCTGGGGAGCACACTCTGTCCTGAATGGATGTGACCAATCTTTGAGACTTTGCCAGTGATAAATATACCTGCCCTTCAGTTATATGCCCCTTGGTATTCTGACAGATTTCTTGGCCCTCAGTATAAAGGTACCAGACCCAATCCTTTGAAGGATTTTCACAGCAGCAACTCACTAAAGTATTCCTAACAGCATTTGCTGGCAAAAGGACAAGGACAGGAGATTCCTGAGGTTGCCTGTCCTCGGATGCTGCCTGAACTGCTGTGCTCTTCCAGCACCACTGATCCAGGAGATTCATGAGTTTAGCTGCAAATTATGGAACCGCTACATTTCTCTCCAAGCCATGTACCATGCTGACTTGATGGCATATCACCATTGCTTCATTGTCACTGAGTCAAAACCTGAGACTTCCCTCACTGACAGCTCTGTGGATGTATTCACACCAGTTGTTCAAATGAAAGCCATTACTAAACTCTTAGGAGTAACAAGGTATCATCAGTGCCTGACAGTTTTGTAAATATAAGGAAAAAAACTTCCCTCGTTTCTACTTGAATCATCACATTTTGCTTTACATTATTACTGCCTCTTTTCTTTCTTATTTCTGTACTCTCTCATTTCGCTGATGGCAGCATTGTGGCACTGTAACGGGATGGTAACCCTGGCTAAAACTCTGTAGACATAAGCTTGATTTCGACTGTGGAAGTGGGTGGAATGTAAACTCGATCAAATAACAAAAGGTGCTAATAAAAAAACAAGATTAGAGTGGTGCTGGAAAAGCACAGCAGGTCAAGCAGCATCCGAGGAGCAGGAAAATTGACATTTCAGGCAAAAGCCCTTCATCAGGAAGCCTGAAACGTTACTACCACTATCACTTTCCCACCTCTTTTACTGATCAATATGCCATCTTACCGTCACTATCAGAACTTGTCACTTACCAATCAATATCTCACATTTTTGACACTCTCAATTTCCCCAATTGACTTTAAATAATCAATATCTCATGTTCCTGACACAATCACATTCCCCCATCTACTGATCAATATCTCATATTACTGTCACCATCACATTCCCCATTTACTGTTCAATATCTCAAGTTACTTTCGTTATTAGAACTTTCCATTTACTGATCAATATCTTATGTTACTGTCATTATCACATTTACCATTCCTTTTATTGATAAATATCTCATTGTAATGTCACTGTCACATTCCCCCATTCACTGATCCATACTTCTGTTACTGTCACTGTCATTTTTCCTCATTTATTGATCAATCTCTCATGTTACCTTCACCGTCAAAACTCC
The DNA here is from genome assembly GCF_004010195.1 of Chiloscyllium plagiosum. Classification (NCBI taxonomy): domain Eukaryota; kingdom Metazoa; phylum Chordata; class Chondrichthyes; order Orectolobiformes; family Hemiscylliidae; genus Chiloscyllium; species Chiloscyllium plagiosum. The sequence goes on along the minus strand of NC_057731.1, from coordinate 2,399,242 downwards.
CCTTTTACCGATCAATACCTCACATTACTCTTACTGTCAAATTCCCCCCATTTACTGATCAATATCTCATCTTCCTGTCACTATCACATTCCCCTGCGCCCACCACCACTTACTCATCAATATCTAATATTACTGTCACTATGGCATTCCCTTTATATAATGATTTTACTTTGCTGTCTCTATCACAGGCCCCCTTTTGTTGATCAATGTCTCATGTTATTGCCATTACCAGAATATTTAATTACTGATCAATATCTCATGTAACTGTCACTGTCCCATTCACACCCTTTTATCATCAATGTCTCATGTTACTCTCACTACCACATTACTCAATTTACTGATCAATATCTCGTGTTCCTATAATTATCACATCCCCCTTTTATTGATCATTATCTCATGGTATTGTTACTGTCACTTTCCCCCATTCACTGATCAACATCTCATGTTACTGATACAATCACGTTCTCACGTCTATTAATCAATAGTTAAAAATCACACAACACCAGGTTTTAGTCCAACAGGTTTATTTGGAAGCACTAGCTTTCGGAGCACCGCTCCTTCATCAGGTGGTTGTGGAGTATATATACCACCTGATGAAGGAGCAGCGCTCTGAAAGCTAGTGCTTCCAATTAAACCTGATGGACTATAACCTGCTGTGGTGTGATTTTTAACTTAGTACACCCCAGTCTAACACTAGCATCTCCAAATCATTAATCAATAGTTCATACTATTATCACTGTCACAATTTCTTTATTTACTGATCAATATCTCATGTTACTGTCTCTACCCCAATTCCCCATTTACTGATCAACACCACAAAGGGACATGCAGCACAGAAACAATCCTTTCAGTCCAATGCATCCATGCTGACCAAATTTCCCAAACCAAAAGCCATGTAGTCATCACTGTCACCTTTCCACCCTTTTACTGATCAATATCTCATGTTACTGTCACTGTCACATTTCTCCCCTTTTACTGATCCACTGTCACATTCTCCCATTTATTAATCAATTTCTCCTGATACGGGCACAATCACGTTCAATACCCTATTGAGTTGAGCTGATCCGAAATGCAGGCAGTGTTTCGGTTGATTGCGGGAGAAAGCCAGTATCTTTGAGATGGTGGAGTGGAATTGAGACAAACAATCCTTTCACTCTGTTGGTAATAATATAGCAGATTGATTCGTGATAGTATTTACAGGTGAATTTGAGAGGTTTTTCCTGGAATAAAATGACAGGTTGTGGCAGACAGTCTGTACGCTGTAATGAGTGGTTCGTTCTGCTGACCTCTACCATGGAAAATGTGGCTGCATTTTTGCATGTTTGAAGTAGATTGATGTTGATGACAGCATTACTGGTGTTCATCAATACGGGGAATCCTACACTGTTCAGTGGAATGATAAAGGAAGAAATGCAGGAAGGATATCACATGGAATTTCAATATCTTAGAATAAGACAGCACCTAAATCACATGTAGTTAGAGTCATACAGCACAGAAACAGAACTTTCAATCCAACTCATCCATTACGACTACACATCCTAATCTGACCTCACCCCATTTGCCAGCATTTGGCCCAAATCCCTCTAAACCCCCTATACATATTCATTTTCATATACCCATTCATAAATGTTGTAATTGTAATAGCTTCCACCACTTCCTCTGGCAGCTCATTCCATACACGCACCACCCTCTGCATGAAAAAGGTGCCCCTCAGGTCCTTTTTAAACTTTCCCTTTTCACCTTAAACCTATGCCCTCTAGTTTTGGACTCCCCCACCCTAAGAAATAGACCGTGGCTATTTACCCTACGCATGCTCCTCACAATTTTATAAGCCTCTATAAGGTCACTCCTCAGCCTCTGAGGCTCCAGGGAAAATAGCCCCACCCTATTCAGCCTCTCTCTATAGCTCAACACCTTGTAAAGCTTTTCTGCAACCTCTCAAGTTTAACATATCCTTTCTCTAGAAAGACCACCAGAATTGAACAGTATCCTAAAAGTGGCCAAACCAATGTCTTGCACAGCTACTGTATGATATCCCAATTCCTATACTCAATGTTATAAACAATGAAGGCAACTGAGCCAAACATCTTCTTCACCACCCTGTCTACTTGCAACTCCACTTTCAAGGAACTCTGAACCTGAACTCCTAGGTCTCTTTGTTTGGCAACACTCCCCAAGACCTGTGTAAAAGACCTGCCCTGATTTGGCTTTCCAAAATGCAGAACCTCACATTTATCTACATTAAACTCCATCTGCCACTCGTTGGCCCATTGGCCGGTCTGATCAAGCTCCCATTGTACTCTGAGGTAACTTTCTTCATTGTCCACTACACCATTAATTTTGGTGTCATCTACAAACTTACTATCCATTCCTCCAATGTTCACATCCAAATCATTTACAGAAATGAAGAACAGCAGTGGACCTAGAATCAATCCTAGTGGCATACTGTTGGTCACAGACCTCCAGTCTGAAAAACAAACTTCTATCACCACCCTCCATTTCCTATCTTCAAGCCAATTTTGCATTCTATTTGCTAGCTCTCCCGGACCCCATGTGATCCAATCTTACTAAACATTTTACCATGCGGAACCTTGCTGAACACTTTGCTGAATTTCAGATGGGCAATGTCTACCACTCTGCCTCCATCAATCTTCTTTATTGCCTCTTTAAAAAACTCAACTGAAGTTAGTGAGACACGATTTCCCGTACACAAAGCCATGTTTATTCTGACTTAGAAATTCATCGCCACTTCTTCATCCTTTGGGTGTGTCCAATGGGATCATAGGCCATTCAGCCCAACTAGCCCAAGTCAGTGTTTATATGTCACTCAGGATTCTTCGCATCCTCACTATCTAACTCTATCAGTACAACAGTTATTCTCTTCTTACTCATATTTTATTCAGAGCCCTTTAAATGCATCTACACCATTACCAATAAAACCATCTATAACATTACAATCCATACTATTACCATAATTATCAGGTTCTTCTGAATTTGAGGCTTGGTCTTTCTATCAACTCAACAACTCAAACTTCGCTCTGTCAACTTTTATCAAAATCGTCCAGAATTGTAAAGACCATGTTTGGGTGACCTTTCAGCCTTGTCTTTGCTTGTTGCCCATTTCCTGACTGGTGCAATCTCACACTTCTGGTCTCATCTTTGGAAATCCTTTTCTATCCTCTCCAGTGCCTCCACATCCTCTCTACAACGGGGTTGGACTGACATGTCCACACATAACAAACTGGGGCCCAACCAAATTTCAACATTGTTTACTTCTCTAATTTGCAATTCTTCCAGAATAGAAAGTTTCTTTCATGCTGGTGGGTCCGTACATTGTGATTTGAATATTTTGACTCCAGATCCTTTGCATTCTGACACTTACATTTCTGAGTTTCTCAGTCACTTATGACTTTCTTCTGATTTTACCCACAATGCAGCACATCATAATTAGATGCATTAAAATTAATTTGTCAATTATGTCCCCATTTCATCCAGTCACATCGCACTGCCCAGTCTCACCGCAGTGGTCCAGTCTCACCATATAGTCCAGCTACACCACACCACCGAGAATCACCACATGGCCCAATTTCCTAGTGCCATCACAGTTAAGCATGTGTACCCAATCTGAGGGGGAGTTTTATTCAGTTGATGAGATAACATGGCAAAGACCAGTGAGGTTTGGGTAAATCAAACCTTGTGGACCCTCACGTCTTCCACCCACCATCCAAAAGCACGTCAAAGGGTGAATTGCCAGGGTTCAGCCTGACCTGCTGACTAATACCTGCTTCAAATGTTCAAAAGAAAGACTTGCATTTTTGTAGCAGCCAATGAAGCAGTGACTCAAAGGGGCCCGCTGTTCTGTCTTATGCAGTATAGGCTCGCTTATTAGAAGTTGCTGAGTATTTCTTATTACTGCAGGTCTTCATCACAAAACAATTATTCAATTTCTTTTCAAAGTGTGGGCCATTCTCACTTGCTGACTCCCACCGCCTGCTGTCTGCTCTGCCTCTCTGGTACGTTAGGCAGTATCTAGCTCTGTCACTCTGGGATCCTGGCAGATTCACTTCAAGCTGGAGCATCCTCACTGGAGGGGAGACTGGCCTGACTGCATCTTTCAGTCCTAGAGATGAGGTTGATGTTGAATTAATGGAAGAGCCCCCACAGTCCCCACAAGAGGGGGTTGCTCATGTGGACTAGGAATACCAGCATTGACCAATTGGGCTGAATGGTCTGTTTCTGAGCTGCATGTTCTGTCAAACTGTGACTGAATGGGCTGTGTCCCACTGATGGAATTCTCTTTGATCACGTAGATTGATACGACACTGAGTTTGGGTTCTTTACCCATTGGTTGACAAGGTGGAAAAGTCAAGGACTGTCTTCAGGCTTAAATATATTAATATTAAATACATAGCAACCATAGATATACCTTAATCTGATTTATGGTTACGTTAGATAAGGACTGGACTATCTTCTTCATGCTCCCAAGACTCTCTCTCTCTCTCATTTGACAATATTCTAACTCCACCCACAATGTGCTATTTATGCTCAGTGATGTGCAGCTCTGTGACATCATCACAAGGTTGTTCCAGGATTCTTTCACAGCAAAGCCCACAGTGAAATTTATTGCCAATGCTCATATAAGGGCTCCCATACAGACCTTGCACCAAATATCAGGAAAGAAGGAATCCGGGCCAATACTCCCTCTAAACCTCCCAGATTCACCTCACTTTTGGGACAATATTCACCCAAATTTAAAGACATGTTCATGGATAAAAACAAATTGATGTCAATGCAGCACAGGTAAGAGTTAAATTGATCCACCACAGCACAGGCTGCTCTGAAATGCTCTGAAAGGTAGTGTCACAAAGAAATTAAAATCTAAGCCTAAATTATTGAAATCAGATTGTGAATTAAAGCTTCAAAACAAACCAAAATTAACTCACTTGAAAGCACACTGCAACTCTTTGTTCCAGAACAGAAAATAAAATCTCCAGGTCGGAGGTTTGTCCGAACTGACGACCTACAGTTTGTGTGTCTCAGGATCAATTCATCTAAGTCCATTTTCAGAAACACTTTTATTACCCAATCCGCAGGTGGCCTGGGGGCACTTGGTGCCAACTCCGATGTCACTGAGCAGCAAACTCCACAAACTGGTTGCTAGGAAAGCAGAGTCAAGTATAAATCCAGACCAGGTGGGGCTTTCCGGCCTTGGCTGGCTGTTACATTTCAGAAAGGGTCTAGGGAGGCTGGTGTTCCGGGTTCAGCAGAGTGGGTACAAAGGCAGAGGAGATTTACCAGGATGCTGCCTGGATTGGAGGGCTTGTCTTATGAAGAGAGGTTGAGTGAGATAGGGCTTTTCACATAGGAGAGAAGAAGGAAGAGAGGTGACTAGATAGAGGTGTTCAAGGTAACGAGACGCAAAGATAGAGTAGATGGCCAGAGACGTCTCCCCCGAGCAGAAATGGCTGTCACGAGTGGGTGCTGCATTCCACCCGACCACCACCTTCAGCACATTCCAGACACTCACCACCTTCCGTATGAAGTAATTGCCCCCTCGACTCTCTTTTATCTCTCCACTGTCACATTACCTCCCATACCAGGAGAAAAGCTGTTGGCTATTTACCTTATGTATGCCTCTCATGAACATATAAACCTCTAAAAGGTCACCCCTCAGTTTCCGATGTTTCAGGGAAAAATCTGTCAGCCTATCTAACCTCTCGTTACAACTCAAATCTTCCAGTCCCCGTAGCATCCTGGTAAAACTTTTCTATTCCCATTTTCTGTTTATTCATTTAAGTACCAGTACTAAATACAAAACATACATTCATTGCAACATTTGCTTTTCATTTCATCATTCAACTGTAACTCACTTAGTTAGCTGCACTTACCATATTTTTAACTGAATTCTCATTTAACCCTAACTAACTTTAACTTGATAAGTTTGGTTTGAATCAAATACTACCCTGATTTGAGAGAAGTAGCCAACTTTATTTTCCATGTAGATCTCACCGCATGGTTCTTTGTTCCCTGAGAAGATTACTTTAGGGCATATGCTCCTAATATGTGGTTCGGGAGGTTTCTCTTGAGAAAAAATGCCTTGTTCTGTTAACATAGAACAGTACAGCACAGTACAGGCCACAGTGTTGTGCTGAGCATTTACCTTAATCTAAAATCAAAATCACTGACACACTCCTCAATTTACTGCCGTCCATGTGCTTGTCCTACAGTTGCTGAAATGTCCCTCATGTCTCTGACTCTACTACCACCACTGGCAGTACATTGCACACACCCACCACCCTCTACATAAAGAAGCTACCTCTGACACCTCCCCTATACCTTCCCCTAATCACCTTAAAATTATGACCCTCGTGACAGCCATTTCTGCTCAGGGGAAACGTCTCTGGCCATCTACTCTATCTATGCGTCTCATTACCTTGAACACCTCTATCTAATCACCTCTCTTCCTTCTTCTCTCCAGTGTGAAAAGCCCTATCTCACTCAACCTCTCTTCATAAGACAAGCCCTCCAATCCAGGCAGCATTCTGGTAAATTTCCTCTGCACCAAAGCTCTCTGAAAATGTGCTCCAATTCCAGAAAGGTCTCTGGCACTCAGCCAATGAATTGACCAAAGCCTGATCACATTGTTTGATCGTAGCCAATGGAGTTTATTGGTATACAACTCCCAGATGTTTACACCAAGTCGTAGACAGTCACATTCCATGCTCCTTATAAGGTAATATGTCTAGCTGGTCACATGACATCTGATCAACACATGACATCTTTCCAACAGTATGGAAACAGGCCATTCAGCCCAACAAGTCCACACTGACTCTCTGAAGAGCAGCCCACCCAGACCCATTCCCCTACCCTATATTTACCCCTGACGAATGCACCTAACACTATGGGCAATTTAGCATGACCAATTCACCTGCACATCTTTGGATTGTGGGAGGAAACCAGAGCACCCGGAGGAAACCCACTCAGACATGGGGAGAATGTCCAAATTCCACACTGACAGTCAGCCAAGGTGGGAATCAAACCCAGGTCCCTGGCGCTGTGAGGCAGCAGTGCTAACCACTGAGCCACCATGCCGCCCTACAGGAAACTACAGGTCGCAACACATCCTGGCTGCAGTTTAATCAAGGTCAGAGTTGAAACTAGCTTGACCAAAATTCCCAGCATGCTTGATCGTAGCTCTTAACCAGTCTCGCAGTCATTTCTGCTGCTGGCCAGCTGACCATAATAGGAACAGTCTCCAGTCCGGTCAGTCACAGGGAGGATTCAGGCCCAGGAAAGCCTGAACAGCTGACAAGGTACAGAAGGAATCATGGAGCCCTTTAACCCAGTTGACTTTGAGACCATCCATCTGAATTACACAATGCCCACATTGCCCAATTCCATTAATATCAAACTTCTGTCCATCTCGGTCTTCAACTTACACAGTGAGTGTGCATACACAGGAGACCTCCAGGGGAGGATGAGACCCCTGCAATCTTGCAAGGCATCAGCAGCTCTTTAAGGAGAGCAGTGTACAGCAGGGAGTATCTTTTTTTAATGGAAATCTTTAAGAGAGAGAGAGAGGACAGATGGAGCAGCAGGCCAGTGGGATAACTGCTAGGTAGAGTGCCATTGCTTTAGGAACTGTGCATGGAGATGAGGCAAGGACCAGAATGACACCACTTGGTCGACAACCATGAGACTATGAACATTGTGCCTAATTTGCTCGGTGGCTACACATTATCAGCTCATTGTGTAGCTCTGTTTGAGATTTTCAAGTAAATTGAATCTAAGCTACTTCCCAAACTGGGAAGTGAGCGGTAATTCTGTGTTAAACAAAACACAAGAATGCAACATGGCAATCAACAGTGGTTTTTCTACAAAAATAACAAAAGCAATGATACAAACTTGAAAAGTACAGAAAAAAGCCCGAAACAGCATTTGAAACAGAGCAGAAGTTACATTTACAATAAGACCCCAGACATTAGAAAAATCACAATACGGGCAATACTATACAAACAGTGTATATCTGATTTGGGAACAGCCAGTTTAGTGACATATGCAGGAAACGAATCAGTTCTGAGTTAGTCTGTGGATGCTATAGGACCAACAGGACAACACTGGTAGGAGAAAGTGAGGACTGCAGATGCTGGAGATCAGAGTCGAGAGTGTGTCGCTGGAAAAGCACTGCAGGTCAGGCAGCATCCGAGGACCAGGAGAGTCGACGTTTCAGGCCAGAGCCCTTCATCAGGACAGTCCTGGTGTCATTCCCACTTAAAAAGAAAGAGAAGTGTGTGAAATGAAAAGAATTGAGCTGTGGCTGGAAACTGCACAGAGAAGACAAGTAATAAGAACTGATGTGATTGGATAGAGACACTCAATCAGGTGTCAGGTACAAAATCAACAAAATGTCCATTGTCACAGGCAAGTTCTGTCTTTTCTGGTTCACCACAGGAATTTCATTAATTGAAACCATGTTTCTAATAATAAAATGTTTGACTGTGAAGATCTCTTTCCATTTATGACCACTACAACCTTTGTTGTTCTAAAGTAGTGTCTTATGGTGTAGGGTGTAGGTTTGCTCGCTGAGCTGTAGGTTTGATATCCAGACGTTTCATTACCTGGCTAGGTAACGTCATCAGTGGCGACCTCCAAGTGAAGCAAAGCTGTTGTCTCCTGCTTTCTATTTATATCTTTCTCCTGGATGGGGTTCCTGGGGTTTGTGGTGATTTGTCTTACATCTACACATTTTCTGGGAGTGACCCACAGTGAATAGCCTACGCAGATGTAGCATTCTTTAGTGATGGCTGGGCAATGTCTCTGCCTGCGAGGCATCAGCAAAAATGCCAACTGATCTAGCATCACCGACAGGCTCAAGTGGAGGCTGTGCACCAAGAGGGGATGGAGAGTGTGGAAAACAGAGCATCCCATCTCTTCAAACACCAGCTCCCCCACCATGTGTTGGGGTGTGAGGATTCAATGGAAGAATCACTTCCTCAATCGTGAGGGATTTTCCAAGAGGATGATTATTGGAAAAGTCGTTGATTAAAATTATAAAGACATAGACTCATACAGCATACAAACAGACCCTTCGGTCCAATCAGTCCATGCCAACCATGTTCTCAAACTAAAGTAGCCCCACCTGCCAGTTTGGCCCATATCCCTCCAAACTTTTCCTATTCATGTACTTATCCATATGTCTTTCAAACGTTGTAACTATATCTACATTCAACACTTCCTCAGGCAATTCGTTCCACACATCAACCACTCTCTGTGTAAAAAGGTTGCCTTTCATGTCCTTTTTAAATCTTGTTCCTCTGCCTTAAAAATATGCCCCTGAGTTTTGAACTCCCCATGCTAGAGTAAAGACCTTTGTCATCCATCATATCTATGTCCCTCATGATTGTATAAATCTCTATAAGGTCACCCCTCACCTTCCTACATTCCAGTGAAAAAGACACAATCTATCTAGCCTCTCTCCTTACAAGTGTGGGTTCAGTGCTGCTCAAGGAATTCACAAAGTTGCTCAGGGCTGTAGAATGGGCTGCTGCCCTTTCCCCAGGCTGCAGTCTGATGTGAATCAGCATTGGGCCAGTGGTTCCAAACCTCACTGAGCTGCAGGACAGAAGGGCATTGGAGCAGAGGGCAAGCTGTGTGGCTCCATTTCCACCGACATCCTGGTAAATCTTTTTCTGAAACCTCTCCAGTTTAATAATATCCTTCTTAATTTTTTTAGTGGTGTCTTTGCTTTCAGAATTGTGGTCAAAAAGACACAATCTCACTGGGCAACCCAGTGAGCATCGTAGGGTCACCTCTGAGCATTCCTGATCGTAAAACAGCTGTTCTTCATAGAATGGGAGCTCCTTACCCTGGCAGTCCATGAGTCACTGTGCAGGGGAGACTCAGATAGTCACCATGTTTCCAGTTCCAAGGAAGGACCTTGTGGCAATGACATTGTCACCCTCTACTGCAGCTAGAGGACTGGATGGAGGAGGTGGCACTGTCAGTGACCAAATCCTTGCTAGACTGTAGCTCCATCAGCAGGGGCGGGATCAGGAACAGTGCACCATAGATACTCGAGGAGACCCCCCTCCCCTCCTCCCTCGGCCACACAGCTTGCCCTTTGCTCCAATGCCCTGCTGTCCTGCAGCTCAGTGAGGTTTGGAACCACTGGCCCAATGCTGATTCACATCAGACTGCAGCCTGGGGAAAGGGCAGCAGCCCATTCTACAGCCCTGAGCAACTTTGTGAATTCCTTGAGCAGCACTGAACCACACTCAGGACACAGTGCAGGCACATCGGCTGCTATTACCAAGGGTCTCAGACACCGGCACAATTCTCCCAAGCCACTGCCTACATAATTGTATAGGACTCTGGTGCGGCCACATCTGGAGTATTGTGTGCAGTTTTGGTCGCCATACTATAGGAAGGATGTGGAGGCACTGGAACGGGTGCAGAGGAGGTTTACCAGGATGTTGCCTGGTATGGTAGAAAGATCGTATGAGGAAAGGCTGAGGCACTTGGGGTTGTTTTCATTGGAGAAAAGAAGGTTTAGGGGTGACTTGATAGAGGTGTATAAGATGATTAGGGGTTTAGATAGGGTCGACAGTGAGAATCTTTTTCCACGTATGAAGTCAGCTATTACAAGGGGGCATAGCTTTAAATTAAGGGGGGGTAGGTATAGGACAGATGTTAGGGGTAGGTTCTTTACTCAGCGAGTCGTGAGTTCATGGAATGCCCTGCCAGTAGCAGTGGTGGACTCTCCCTCATTATGGGCATTTAAGCGGGCATTGGATAGGCATATGGAGGATAGTGGGCTAGTGTAGGTTAGGTGGGCTTGGATCGGCGCAACATCGAGGGCCGAAGGGCCTGTACTGCGCTGTATTCTTCTATGTTCTATGTTCTATGTTCTATAATCCAATTTCTCATTCACCTAAACATGGGGGAATACGGACGTAATCTACTCTCATAACAATCGCCTCCTCCCAGGAATCAGTCCCAGTAAAATGCTTTCTAAGTTTGAAAGTTTCCTTTCATAAAGATATTCCTGCCTCAGGTATACAACACCCTTTCCGATAACCAGACTTCACTTGTCCCTAACCAGGTCTTTACCTCCCAACAATGTCTATACCTCCTTAACCAGGATCATACTTCCTTAACCAGGTCTATACCTCCCTAACCAGGATCATACCTCCTTAACCAGGTCTATACCTCCCTAACCAGGATCATACCTTCTTAACCAGGATCATACCTCCTTAACCAGGTTTATATCTCCCTAACCAGGATCATAACTCCTTAATCAGGATCATACCTCCCTAACCAGGATTATACTTCCTTAACCAGGTCTATACCTCCCTAACCAGGATCATACCTCCGTAACCAGGTCTATACCTTTCTAACCAGGACAACACTTCCCTAAACAGCTCCATACCTACTTTCATTTCTAGGCCTATTTTCTGACCTGTGTGCTAACTTCATCAAATATTTTCATCGAACTTTTGTGTGGGGAATTTTCCTGAACAGTAATTGTTTGTTTTAAATATGGATGAAATGCCTTTCACAGGAAGATTTGTTTGAGATAGACTTAATGAGAATGTTAACTATAATAGCCAATCGATAAGAATCGGATGGTTAGGAAATGTGAAAATTAAACTCCCCTTTCTGTGTGACTTGTGTCTAAATACTCCCCCTGAAGAGGAGAGAATGTGAACAACAGGACTGAGGTCACAGAGGTAGACAGATACAGAAAGAGACAGAGCTAGAGACAGAGAGAGACAAAATGAGAGAGAGAGAGACAGACTGAGAGACAGACAAATAGAGAGACTCAGACAGACTGAGAGAGTTAGATAGACAGAGAGAAAGATTTAGACTGAGAAATAAATGGAGAGATGGACCGACAGACATTCAGAGAGAAACAGACTGACAGAGAGAGAGAGAGAGAGAGAATGAGACTGAAAGACACTTACAAAGAGAGAGAGCAAAACAGATAAAGAAACAGAGAGACATGCAGACAGAGAGAGAGAGAGAGAGAGAGAAGAACTACTGAGAGAGAAATAGACAGAGAAAGAGAAAGACAGCCAGGTAAAGGGACAGAGCGAGAGAGAGAGATAAAAACAGAAAGACTGATAGACTGAGAAGGAGAGATGGGCTGGATTTTGTCCTCCCAATCCATATCCACATGGTGTCTGCAACATGGATTTGTATCTCTGGCTAGTTTCAGCCATGCGGAAACCATGCAGGGATTCTGCTGTTTGAAAGGTGCCAATAACAGCTTTCTGGTCGTGTGCATTTTGGAAGCCTTTCAGAATTACATGTACACAGTAGATCAGAGGCCGAATAAGTGCAAAAATAGAGTAAAAATAATGCTCCCTCCTTCACTGTTTATCATCAAATGCTGTAGTCTGAATGATTTATTGTCACATATATCATGAAGCTACAGCAAAACGCGTTTTGTCATTACAATTCTGTGCCATTTAAGGTACATTAAAGATAAAAATAAATCACTGAAGTAAGAGCTCATCTTCTATTCAAATTGGGGATTTAAAGCACAGCTTCAGGGCTTCTGCAAGGTTTTCTGCTCTGGGAACAGCAACAACGACAACGATGCCTCAGGAGACCCTGGCTCTGCTGCTGCTGCTACCTCACCATCACCATCAAGAATCCAGGCTCCAGGCCTACCACCGTCAGGCATCCCTGCACTGGGCAATGCCACCAACACTGCAACCACTGCCCTGCTGACAACCCCACTCCGCCTGAAAGATGAAGAAAAGAAGAAAACGATTAAAGACAAAAGGCGCATAGAGAAAATAATGCCACTGTCCAGAAGCAGATGGCTCTGGCACACCTGAACCTACTTACCATGCTGGTGCCATCTTGGAAAGGGCTCTCAAGAGTGAGTTACAATAATGCTGTGAAGGGAAAAGGGAAATGACCATTAAATAATGTATCTGCCAGACTGACGCCTGACAACTGGCAAGTTGTCAAGGGAAAGACCAACTTTGTGCAGGTGAAAATATCTCCATATGCATTAGAATAGATTATCCACTAGATAAAGTACTGTTCAACATTCTACAATATCAAAGTATATTGTTCGGACTTTATTGAAGATAGATTCTAGCAACTTCTCAGTGACTGATGTCAGGCTAACTGACCTGTAGTTCCCAGTTGCCTTTGTCTCTATTCTTATGTAATGGTGTTATATTTGTAAGCTTCCAATCTGCGGGGTAGTTCCAGAATCTGTATAATTTTGGAAAATCATAGTCACTGCATGCATTACTCTGTAGCTATCTCTTTTAAAATCATAGGATGTGGACCAACAGGTTGTGGGGATTTGTCAGATTTTAGAGCCTATGTTTATCCAGCCATAAATAGATTCAATAACCCAGCCCCACTGTTCTCTGGGGAAGAGAATTCACACATTAATGACATTCTAAGAGAAGAAATTCCACCTCATCTTTGTCTAAAATTTGAGACTGCATATTCACAAACTGTGACCTTTATTCCCTCACAAGGAAATCACTATCTTTTGGATGTAGGTTTGCTCGCTGAGCTAGAAAGTTCATTTACAGACATTTCGTCACCATACCAGGTAACATCATCAGTTAGCCTCAGGATGAAGCACTCGTCCATTTTCTATTTACATGTTTAGGTTTCCTTGGGCTGATGTCATTTCCTGTGGTGATGTTATATTCTATGGTGATATCATTTCCTGTTCTTTTTCTCAGAGGGTATTAAATGGGATCCAAGTCAATGTGTTTGCTGATAGAGTTCCAGTTGGAATGCATGAGAATCCCTGGAAGCATGGCATTCCTACTGGAACTCTATCAACAAACATATTGCCATGTCCTGTTCTTTTTCTTGGGGTTGGTAAATGGGATTCAAGTCATCGCCACAGGAAATGACATTACCAACCCAAGGAAGCCTAAACATAAATAGAAAGTGGGCTATGCCACCAGTGCTTCATCCAGAGGCTCACTGATGATGTTACCTAGTATGGTGTTGAAATGTCTGAAAACAAACCTTCCAGCTCAGTGAGCAAACCTACATCCAGAACATCAACCTGAGCTACAAATCTTCTCAAAACTCACTATCACTATTTTTTCTCATTGTAAAATAAATGTGGCAATAATTTAAAAAAATCATTCATTCATTCATTCATTCATTCATTCATTCATCCTCTCAGCATTTACCCTGTCAACTCCTTCAGAGCCCTCCCTATTTCAATAAAGTCTCTTGATATTTTTCCAAAGTCCAGCATCAGTCCAATCCCTTCCCTATGAGAAGCCAACCCACTGAATCTTCTCTGAATTGCCTGAAATGCAGGAGCATCCCTCCTTACATAAAAACAGAACAAGGTGAATTGCACTGCACAGTTGTGGAAAAGACTTGGATATTGAAAGCCCCTTTGCTATTCCACACTGGACCTAGACAAGTCAAGGCAATCCCATGGTATCGTATACCTCCCAGTGAAACCAGATTTTGGGTTGGATGATAACAGGTTCAAAGAGGAGGGTCGCTATGGTCTACAAAAGACCATGACACCAAAAGATTGTAAGGAGCTAGCCTAGACCCTATCCTTTATATATTTGTTTAAAGGCAAGTATAAGGCACTGTGTCCCAGATGTGATTTGATTGGTCCACCACTAATCTTTCATCAAAACACACTTTATTCTTACAAACACAGTTAAAATACAAAAGAAAAAAAAAGAATAGAAATAATGTTGACCCTATTGGAATACTTAACAAGATTATGTATTATTTAACTATTAATCATCAACTATTCCAGCATAGGAGCATCCCATAAACACACCCTTTGGCAAAAATACAATTCAGCAGCACAGTTACAATTCTCATGTGCTGTCCCCCTCCAATACAGAAGAAAGAAACAATCTGCACCTATTGTTTTTTTAACAGGGAGCCTCACTGTCTAAGACTTCACTCTGGTAGCCGGGAACTCATGCTTTTAGCTCAGCAGCAGCAGGAACTTCCTCACTAACTGAAAGCAAAACTCCACACCTTCCTGGTGGAGTGTGAGCCCTGACACTGCCCCCTCATGATTCTTTTGTCTTTTTTTTATTATTAAAAAAGCACTCAGGGAGAACTCAAAGCTGTCACCAAATGAATGGCTGAAAGATACGTTTTGGCAACACTATGGCAACCGCTCCCCATCCCCCACCTTTCTCTGTGGACCAATTAGCACAGAACACATCTCTCTTAAAGGCACAGTACTGGCACAGGGTCACCTTACAAAGTCCCCTGACTGCTCTTTCCTGAGATAGAGTTAAAGATTTAACATTCTTGCTTCACAATGTCTTGTGATGAGAATTTAGGTGTTGCTCCATTCATTAGCCACATAGTTCCTCATTACCTAAATAGCTTTGATCAAGATTGTTTGTTGTATTAAATTATTCAGTAGAGGTCAGACAGACTAAGACAGTTCCTCTTGACTTTAAATCAGTGTGACTGTGAAAACATACATCTGAGGAAATAGTGGTACTGATTACACTCAGGAAACTCACGGGTGCAGGATAACCTATGGGAACTATCTTTACTCCAGGCAGCATTGCTGTGCTAGCTCACCGTCCACCACTCACCCCACTGGAACACCCTACTGAATGTCTCTACTTTCACAACACTCCATATATAACCAGTTCCAAGTCATTATCACTCATCTAATTTACAACATTTCTTTCTTACATTTCCACTGTAACACAAACACAAAACTCCAAATTGTTGACCTCCATCAGCCAATGACAACTTGGCTTCCTAAACCGTCTTTAACATCCTGTGCAGCTCTATCAAATCTTCCTTTTGTATGAACAACCCCCTACCTCTCCAATCTAGCCTTGTAACAGTATCTATCACTTCTGCATTCACTCTAGTAAATCTCCTCTTCATCCTCTCAAAGACCGTCTCGTGCTGAGGCCAGAACTGGATGCAATACTGTAATTGGGCCTTCAATCAAACTATGTACAAGTTCAACATAATGTTTTGACTGATGTTGGCTTCCTTTTATGGGGCCCATGCTTTGTTAATTGGTCTCTCAATCCATCTTGCCATCTGGCAAAGATTGCTGCACAGACACACACCTAACCCCTCTGCTGTTGATTTTGTTTTTCCTTTTGTTTTCCTTATGCTATGTGAATGCTCCTATTTTTATTTTTTTCCTTTTTTTTCATACGCTTCTATTTTCCTCTGCTGTTGATTGGATGAGGTTACAAACACACTGATTGGGTGAGCTAACTGATCACATTTTTTTCTTTTTTTCTATTTTTATTTTAACCCCCACACTACCACCTAAGTGCGGTAGTGCTTATTTTATCCCCAGCACCCATGGTGTGTGTGCGCAGGTGTGAGACACAGTGAGAGACACAAAGTGCACGAATCTTTATTCAAATTCCACCACCAGGAAGATAGGAAAACACCTGGGTGGCCAGTGACAAACACTGCCCTTCACATCAAAGGACAGTGCTGTGTGATCAAAACAGTGAAGGGGAGGGTAGGGACTAAATCAAAATAGAGTTGGAGGGAGAAATGATGCACTCCACTCCCTGCGGCGCCCACCTCTCCCTGAACAACTCCAGGGCGTTGGTCGACACCGCGTGCTCCTTCTCCAAGGACACTCGGGCTCTCTAACTGATCACATTGGATGGTTTACCAGAATATTGATTGGGCAGGGGTTACAGCAGTATTGATTGGATGGGATTAGCAAGACATTGACTGGCTGGGAACACTGAGGTATTTATTGGATGGAGATCAATAAGATGGAAATGCTCAGGAAGCAGAGATGGCATTCAGAGTGAGTACAATGGTTTGTGGAATTTGGAGGCATTTTGGGAATTCAACACAGAGAGGAAGAGGTGCATTTTACTTACTTTTTGTTTGATGCACAGTCTGAAAAGTTTTTTTAACAGGATATATTGAAGTCCAGGATCAGGAGGGTCAGCACAAAAGAGTGACATTGCAGGTAAACCAGAAGTTTATTGGTTGGTGATAATTACTAATTTGCCCCTCTATTATCGTTTACTTTAAGATTGAAGGTAATAAGGGGAAATATTTATGAATTTATCAAAATGATGTAAATTCAGATTTTGAGTTAAGTAAAATAGAGATGTGTTGTAACTGGATAATGTAGGAGCTGGTGGACCCCATTGTGGTTTGTAATGACTGCATCTCTAGGAAGTGCTGGTTACTTGAGGAATTCTAGGTCAGAGATGATGAGCTGGAGTGAGAGATTTGAACACTGACACGTCAGGGAGAGAGTTACCTGGATGTTGCGTTCCAGTCACAGCCCTTAGATTAACTACCTCACATTTGGTCAGGGACAGGGATGTGTGACTACAAGAGAAGCAGGTAGAGGGATCCAGGAGGTAGTGCTGAAGGAGCCTCAGCCCTTGAGCTTGACTGACAGGTACTCCGTGTGGATGAGATCAGGGGCTGTAGGAAAGATCAGCAAACTGACCATAATGCCATAGTACAGGGAGCCATTCAAGAGAGGGTGAAAAGAGAAATGTAGGTGTAATCATGGATAATATAGTTAGGAGAATAGACACTGGTCTCTGTGGCCAGGATCAGAGAGTCCCAAAGGTTGTGTTGCCTGCTTGATACCCTGGTTCAGGATATCTCCTCTGGTTTGCAGAGGAACTTGGAGTGGGAGGGGAATTGTTGTGGTCCATATAGGTAGCAACAATATAGGTACAAAGAGGTTCTGAGGAGGAAATATGAACAGCTGTGGACTAGAACCAAAAAGTAGTAATCTCCTCCAATTATCACCTGTACCACAAGGCAGGACTAAGGGTTTTGTACCTAACACACACAGTATATGAAACAAGGTAAATGAACATTTTGGTAAATTGGCAGGTACAATGTTATGGGTATCACCGAGACATGGCTGTAAGGGGATCAGGGCTGGAAACTAAATATCCAAGGATACACATCCTGGTGAAAGGACAGACTGATGGGAAAATGTTAATAAGAAAAAATTAAATCAATGGCAAGAAGTGATATAGAATCAGAAGGTGTAGAATCTGTAAAGTAAAGGAACTACAAAGGGGGGAAAAAACCCTGATCGGAGTTATGTACAGGCATCCTAGCAGTAGGACTAGGAGTGGACTAGGCCAGACTACTCCTTACATTCTTAAGTAGGCAGCCCAGACCATAACATTGCAATTTGTTTCATTAAGTGTACAGTGAAAATTACCCAGAGTAAGTTAGCTAGGTTGACTACCAGGTTTTAAAACAGACTAAAAATGTATTCACAAAATTACGGAATGAAACACCAAGAACTAGACTTAATTACAGTGTTCCAAATACACACAATAGTCCCAGTAAACAAACCCTTGCACTAAGAGCAAAAATGAAACAAAGGCTTACAGGTCGGAATTAGAGACAGACACCACCCACACAGCTCCATAGGCTGAACCCCTCAAACTAAAATTCTGAACTGGCCAGCTTAGAGAGCTGGCCATGCCCCCTTGAGTTATACAAGTTACTTCTTAAAAACATGAAAGCTTTGGCCTAAAGTCTCATCCTTTTACATATAAACAAAAAGGCATTTCATCTTTGTACCAAACCCAACTGTTTCTGAGCCTGGCCTGTTTGTCCTTGGTTTTATTCAGAGGGGTCACAGTATCATTGAGAAAAGGAACAGCTCTTAGGAAAAAAAGGACCAGCTTTGTGACAGCAGTTAGGTTGCGGGAAAGAAAATAAATCTGGAGAAAGGAAAGGCACTATTAAGAGACTTTTTAGCTAAATAAAAAGTAACAGAGGCAAGAGTGGGCATTGGAATGTGTGGAAATGACACTGGAGAACAAAGAAATGGCAGATGAGCTGACTAGGTACTCTGCATTCATCTTCAATGGAAGATACTAGCAGTATATCAAAATTTTGAGCATCAGTGGGGAGAGGTGCATGTAATGGCTATCACTAAAGAGAAGGTGTTGGGGAAGCTCAAAGTTCTGAAGACAGATCAATCACATGGACCTGTTGAACTACATCCCAAGGTTCTGAGGGAGATGGCTGCGGAGATTGTGCAGGCATTGGTGGTAATCTTGTAGGAATCTTTGGAGTCAGGGAGGGTCCCAGAGATTAGATTAGATTTCCAGTGTGGAAACAGGCCCTTTGGCCCAACAAGTCCACACTGACCCTCTGAAGAGTAGCCCACCAGACCCAGTCCCCAACCCTATATTTACCCCTGACTAAGCCACCTAACACTATGGGCAACTTAGTGTGGCCAATTCACCTGACCTGCACATACTTGGACTGTGGGAGGAAACCAGAGCACCCAGAAGAAATCCACGCAGATGCTGGGAGTGTGTCTGTGTGGAGTTTGCACAGTCACCCGAGGGTGGGGATATCAAACCTGGGTCTCTGGCATTGAGGCAGCAGTGCTAACCACTGAGCCACCATACCACCAATGAGGTGTACATTATTTTCTACAGTGAAAATAATAATTTTCTGAATGGAGAAAGGTTTTAGAAATCTGAAGCACTAAGGAACTTGGGAGTCCTTGTTCAGGATTTTCTTAACTTTTTCAGTTGGAAGCTAGGAAGGCCAATGCAATGTTAGCATTCACTTCAGGAGGGTGAGAATACAAGAGCAGAGATGTACTGCTGAGGCTGTATAAGGCTCTGGTCAGACTCCATTTGGAATATTGAGAGCAGTTTTGGGCCCTGTATCCAAGGAAGGATGTGCTGGCATTGTAGGAGATCCAGAGGAGGTTTAAAAGAATGATCCTGAGGATGAAGGGTTTCTCATGGGAAGTAGTTAAAGACTCTGGGTCTATCTTCCATTTAGAAGGATGAGGAGAATTTGATTGAAAATGATTAGAGTACTGAGGCCTGGATACAGTGGATGTGGAGAAGATGTTCCCACGAGTAAGACAGAGTAGGGACTGAAGACACTGCCTCAGTGAGGGGACAAACCTTTCGAACTAAGGTGAATCTTTCCTCATATGGCCTTCCCTCTGCACCAGGCAACATCCTGGTAAATCTCCTCTGAACCCTTTCCAAAGCTTCCACATGCTTCCTATAACAGTGACCAGAACTATACACAATACTCCAAGTGTGACAGCACCAGAGTTTTGTACAGCTGCAGCATGACATCATGGCTCTGAAGCTCAATCCCTACCAATAAAAGCCAACACACTGTATGCCTACTTAATAACCCTATCAACCTGGTTGGCAACTTTCAGGGATCTATGTACACGAACACTGAGCTCTCTCTGCTCATCTACACTACCAAGAATCTTACCATTAGCCCAGTACTCTGCATTCCTACAGCTTATCTATGTCCCTCTATAACCTCCAACATCCTTCCACAACTCCACCAACCTTTAGTACCATCCCCAAATTTACTAACCCATCCTTCTATGCCCTCATCCAGGTCACTTATGAAAATGACAAACAGCAGGGGTCCCAAAACAGATCCTTGCGTACACCACTAGTAACTGAACTCCAGGATGAATACTTTCCAACAACCACCACCCTCTGTCTTCTTTCAGCTAGCCAATTGCTGATCCAAACCACTAAATCACCCTCAATCCCATGCTTTGGTATTTTGTGCAATAGCCTAACATGGGGAACCTTATCAAATGCCTTACTACAATCCAAGTACAGCACATCAACCGCTTCACCCTCGTCCATCTGTTTTGTCACCTTCTCAAAGACCTCTAAGGTTTGAGGCATAACGTACCCTTCTCACAACCATGTTGACTATCCCTAATCAACATATTCCTTTCTAGGTGATTATCAATCCTATCTGTTATAACCTTTTCCAAATCTTTGCCCACAACTGAAGTAATGCTCACAGGTCTGTAATTTCCAGGGTTACCTCTACGCCCCTTATTCAAGAAGGGGAGTAATGTTTGCTCTCCTCCAGTCTTCTGGCACTATTCCTGTAGACAATGACAACAGAAAGATCAAAGCCAAAGGCTCTGAAATCTCTAATGTGAAAGTCAAAAACAGCCACCTAACTATTCTCATCCCATTTTCCAGCATTTGGCTGATAGCCTTATATTCTTTGGAATCTCAATTGTACATCTAAATACTACGTCAATGTTCTGAGGGTTTCTGTTTCTACCACCATTATAGGCAGTGAGTTCTAGATTCCACCAGCCTCTGGGTGAAAATGTTTTCCCTCCCATCTCTAAAACTTCTGCCCCTTACCTTAAATCTCTGCCCCTGGTCAGTGATCCCTCCACCAAGGGGAAAAGTTTCTTCCTGTCTATGTCCCTCATAATTGTGTATATCTCAATTTATGTCTTCTCTCAATCTCCTCTGCTCTAATGGAAACAACCCCAGTCTGTCCAAGATCTCTTCACCACTGAAACTCTTCAGCCCAGGGAACGCCCTGGTAAATCTCATCTGTACACTCTCTCGGGCTATCACATCCCTCATACAAGTTGAGAATGCCAAGTGGCTTCTTCACCACTTTATCTAGCTGTCCTGCTAAGGGACTGGCATACAGTATGGCTCCTGACTTTTGTGATCAATCGCTGAAGTGAGACTTGAACCCAGACACTGACATTCACTGTGTTGCCAGCTGAACCACAACTAACAAAGCTGAGATCAGGGCCTGAGGGAGTCTAATAATGAACAGTCAAACTAGGAGCAGAATTATACTATTCTGCTCCTTGAGCCCTTTGCCATTTTATAAGTTTGTGCTGACCTGTTTTGTTTTGAATTTCACCTTTCCATCCTGCTAAGGGACTGGTGTACATACACACCAAAGTTTCTCTGATCCTCTCTGCTTCCCAGGATCCTACCATTCATCATCCTTGATTCCCTTCCCTTGCTTCTGCCACATCACCTCCCATTTATTTGAATTGAATTCCACTTGCCACTGACCAGGCCATCTATATCCACCTGTGATCTAAGGCTAGCGTCCTCACTAATTTACCATCCCACCAATTGTTGGCAAACTTTCTGATCCTACTAGGGTACTGATTGGTTATTATTTCAATACAACCAAATAACCCAATCCAAACTCCTACTTCAAATGTTTCTTGTGTCCTTAAAATACAGGCACAAAACATTTCTTTATTCATACCGCATTAATTAAGAGAGAATATTTTAACCAGAACAGAAAAGAATGAAGCTGTGTAAAAGATCACATATCCCTAAGTCTTTGCTATGCAAATATGGAAGAGTCACATCTACTATTTCACAGAGCAGGCTCATTTAGGAAATGCCAGAACAGAAACTCACATCCAGGATTTAAAAACTAGTTTCCATGGTAACCTTCAGTGCAATTACTGCACTTCCCTTCATAATACCTCAGAAATATGATATTTTATGATCTGCATATACTGTTGGGTTTTCTCCTCGGAGTTTTCTCATACCCATACAGTGTGATGCTTTCGGTCCAGTCAGTTTACTAACCAAGACTGTGTATCTGTCTTGCAGATTTAGTTGAAAAAGTAAAAAGTTTTCTCATGGAGCTGTACATAAGGGTGTTGAGTTTGAACTGCTCTTACTGGTCCCCATTCGACTTTCCAGTCAGCTCTGAGCCAATTCTTGTACTTGTGGCTGGCACTTAATGTAGTGTCTATCGACCCCATGTTCAAGCCCCTGTCAGAAAGCAAGCACCCATGGGTCTAATGTAGTGTTCAGAAACGGGCAACAGCCCCCTGATTCTCTCCATCTGTGGGGAATATTCTCCTGTTTTGCACACATACAGCTCACTGACAAAATCTCTGATGTTGAAGACAGCCCAAGGCCATAGGTCACAAATCAGACAGCTGAGGGAGTGAAGATTTGAATCTCTCTCATGATAGAAAACCCCTTATTTGCATCTTCTGCATGGTATCCTTTGTGTGCTCAGCACACTCCCACAAACCACATTAATTTTTGTGACATTGTTTGAAGGATCAATATTTTCCAAGACACCAGGGAGGATTCCCTGTGCTTTTCTTCAATGGACTGCCATGGGATCCTTCACATTAACCAGAACAGACTGCTGAGGCCTTGATTTAACATGACATTCGAATGGTAGGTTCACTGCCAATGTTGCACTCCTCCAGCACTGTAAAGGGTTAATACGCAAATATGTAAGCAAGACTTACCAAAGTATTGATCGTAGAATCATACAATACCAAAGTGGCCCTGCAGCCCATCAAGTCTTATACTGTCAAAAATACACTACCACCTACTCGGGTCCCCTTTTCCTTCTCTAGGCACATAGCCTTAACGTTATGACGTTGAGTGCTCAACCAATACTTTATAAAGGTTGAGGTTTCCTGCCCCAACTACTCTCCCAGGCAGTATATTCCAGACAGCCACTACAATGTGAAAAAGCTTTCCTCCAATCCACCTCAAAAGCTCCTGTTTTTCACCTTTAAAATTATGCCCCCTTGTTATTGACTTATCAACTAAGGGGGCACAGCTGCTTTCTATTCACCCTATCCATGCTTCTGTCTTATACACTTCTATCAGGTTCCCCACCCCCCACCCCGAGCCTTCTCTGCTCCAGGGAAAACAACCCCAGCTTATCCATCCTCTTTTCTTCACTGAAATGCTCCATCCCAGGCAACATCCTGATGAAATTCCTCAACGACCCCTCCAGTACAATCCGATCCTTCACTAGCCACCTGACAAAGGAGCAAAGCTCAAAGCTAGTACTTCCTGTCGGACTATAACCTGGTGTTGTGATTTTTAACTTCACCCTTCAAACAGTGTAGAGGCCAGAACTGCACGTGGTATTCTAGCTATGGTCTGACCAAAGTCCCGTACAGCTCCAACACGACTTCCCTGCTCTTAGTATCTATGTTGCAACTAATTAAGGCAAGAGTCCCGTATACCTTATTAACCAGTCCAGCCAGCTTTAGGGATCTAGTTGATTTTAGCCTTCAGGGATCTGTGGATGAACATCCCAAGATCCCTCTGCGTTTCCTCATGTTCTACCAGTCATCGAACTCCCTTGCCTTGTTCCTTCCTCCAAGGCGCATCATATCACATGTATCATGACAAATATCTGTAAATGTGATGAGAAGGATGAGCGATTGAAAAGTTGAATCCATTTCTTGGCTAAGTCCAAAGTGCATCAAGGGTTTTGCAGGGTTTGTCACCATGAGGTCAGCTGAATTCTCTTGCTGTATCTTACCAAATCCCCTCCCAATGGCAGTCTTCCTGGCTTTGTCAGTGCCAAGCAGCAAGACAAGACCTCAGTGTTATGAGCCTGCTACCTCTGGCTGAGGAGGCAAGGGAGGGATGCTGTGGGCATTGGCGTAGGCTCAGTGAGAAGCTAACTATCCCAAATGGAGGTACAGCCTGAGCTGGGTGTGTCCCTGAGCACACTATGTTCTTACTGCAGCGTTACAATGAGTTACCAGGACAGTGTGAGGTATAACATTGAAGGACAGAAGTGACCTGTAAGTGGGTCAGATGTGCCAATTGGGTTGTGAAAGGCTGGTACATGTGGGATGCAAGTACATGTAGAGTTTGTGTGCCCTGAAATGTCGATGCTTGAGGTCTAGCATGCAGGTCATTTTGAGCATGCAGTGAGCTGGAGTCACCCGGTACACTCTCTGGTCTCTTTGCCAAGGTTACCTAGAGTGGAGCTTGTGGTGAATTAGTAAGATAGAAAGCTGATTATTAATGAGACAAGTTGAGCTGTTAACATGGCATTGAGCAATTTCTGTCCTTTGATCACTCACCACTCCCTAGTGAACATCTTGCCGTGCCACTTTTCAAAGTCTAGAAGACTTTGTGTGCTGCTCTCCCCACTGAGGTAGGCCTTGGCAGAATTTTAACCCCATACACCTTCCCATTGCCCACAATGCTCAGGCCCCTTTCAGGTTCCATCCTCTACTCCAGCGACCTTTCTAATGTGATGCAGAGCACCCGAACAGCTCCAAGGCCAGTACAACACAGATACGCTGAACTGAAGCATGGCTCCTGGCTTTTATAATCGATCCCTGAAGTGAGACTTGAACCCAGACATTGGGATTCACTGTTGATGATCGAACCACAACTACAAAACTGAGATCGGGGCCAGAGTGAGTCTGAGAACGAACAGACAAAATAGGAGCAGAATTATACTATTCAGTTCCATGAGCCCTTTGACATTATATAAGCTTGTGCTGATCTGTTTTGTCCTTTGAATTTCACCTTCTGAGATTTCTTCTCAACTGTCATAAAAGGGTAACCCCTGATTTTAAACAGTGTCTCTTAGTTCTGGACTGTCCACAAGAGGGAAGCATCCTTTCCATATCTACCTTGTCAAGGCCACCTAGGATCTTGTTCTGTCCAATCAGGGCAGCCCTATCTAAACGCCAGTGCAAACAAGCCTAGTCTGTCCAATCTTTCCTCATTAGACAAGCCATTCATTCCCGGTATCAATCTAGTAAGCCTCCTTTGAACTGCCTCCAATGCATTAACATCCAACCTTTAAAGAGACCAATACTAAACACATTATTCAATATCAGATCTCACCAATGCTCTGTAAAACATGACATTCTCATGCATGAGATTCAAAGAATTATTGCAACTGAATATCCTACTATCTACAAACCATTGACCAGAATCTGAACTAGGCTTTCCATACAGAGCATGGTTACAAGAGCATGTCAGAGGCCAGGAATCCTGCAGTAAATGACCCATTTCCTGACTCCCCAAATCCTGTTCACCCCCTACAAGGCACATCAGGACTGTGATGGAATACTCTCCACTTGTGTGGATCTGTATAACTCTGACACTTTTATTTCCACTTTCGCTGGGTTAATATCCTGATGCTCTTCCATGAGATATATGATTAGATTAGATTCCCTACAGTGTGGAAACAGGCCACTTGGCCCAACGAGTCCACACCCACCCAGATCCATTTCCCTCTGACTAATGCACCTAACACTACGGGCAATTTAGCATGGCCCATTCACCTAACCTGCACATCTTTGGACTGTGGGAGGAAACCGGAGCACCCGGAGGAAACCCACGCAGACACAGGGAGAATATGCAAACTCCACACAGTCGCCCAAGGTGGGAATTGAATCCCGGTTCCTTGCACTGAGGCAGCAGTGCTGACCATTGAGCCACCATGCCCCCCCCCCCACCCATGGGAACACCAGCTGTAAGTTCTCCTCCAAGCCACTCACCATCCTGACGTGAAAATATATTGCCATTCCTTCACTGCCGTTGTCAAAATCCTGGAATTCTCTAATGGCATTGTGGGTCTACGTACTCCACAGGGACTGCACCAGTTCAAGAAGGCAGTTCACTCCCAACTTCTCAAGGGGCAATTAGGGACAGGCAATAAATGCTGGGATAGACTGTGATGCTAACATCACAGGAACAAGTCAAGTCTTTCTGTTGGGATGTCTGCATTTGCTGAATGATGCTTCTGTAGTACAGAAATTACTAAACAAGGTGAAGGGTCATGAGGAGTGGGCAGGAAATTGTAGTGGATGCCAAGGTGAAATCGGCCAGAATTGTATCAAATGATACAGCAAGCTCAAGCGGATGAATGGCCTACTCCTAGTTCTTAGGGTCTCAAAGTCTTCAATTCTACAAGTCATACATACCATAGATTCACTGTGAAAGCAACAGAGTTTGAAATTGAAGCTACCTTTTGCATCTGAACAACAGTATGTGTTACAGGAGAGTAATTGTGAAATTCTGTAGCTTGGGGATTTGACAGTGATGTACTTCCACAATCTCTACTCTCCTGCCAAATCCCATTTCAATGCAACTAACTTACTGGCTCTCATTTCCTTGAGTCAAACGCCATCAAATTCCTTCTGAAAATCCAAGGGAATGAGGTTACGTGTTCTGCGTTCAAACCTCAGTGCACAGGTAGGTTTGTTGGGAGAGCAGGGCACAGGATTAGTGTAACTGTCATGTTCCTGATGATATCGTGACAGATTTGTCAAAAGGATGGAAGAATTAATTCACGTTTGATAGCACCGTCAAGTCCTCAAGATTCCCACAGAGCTGCCTGCCTAATGAGGCCGTTAGCAAGGCTCGTTACTGATGGATTCTGTTTGCAGCAAACTCTCATGGACATTTTCAGGAAGAATCGCTGGGTTTAGTCAGCTGGATTCCTCACAGATGCCATCTCTTCTGTCCCCCTGAGTTAACAGACAGGGGGCCCATACACAAGGGGCAGTGCAGCCCCTTCCTCAGGACTGCACCAAAGCAGCCAGCCTGCATTAGCTGCTCAAAGTGATGGAGTGAATCACGAGCATGCCTCCAACTGCCTCAGAGGCTGCAGGGCCCCCCCACTGAGCCACCAACAACCATATTGGAGCTGACGTTACAAGTCATGGAATCCTACAACCATATAGCACAGAAACAGACCCTTCGGTCCAACCAGTCCATGCCGACCATAATCCCAAACTCAACTAGTCCCACCTGCCTACTCTTGGCCCATTTCCTCAACTTTTCCTATTCTTGTACATTTCCAAAGGTCTTTTAAACATTGTAATTGTACCCATATCCAGCACTTCCTCAGGAAGTTCATTCCACATGCAAACTACCTGATGTGTCAAAAATATTTGTGCCTCATGTCCTTCTTAAATTTTTCTCCACTCACCTTAAGGAAGAAGAATGCCTCCTAGTTTCAAAATCTACAACTCTAGAGAAAAGACATCCGCCATTCTCATTATCTATACACACCATTATTTTATAAACCTCCTATAAGGTCACCTCTCCACCTCCTGCACTCCAGCAAAAAAAGTCCCAGCCTCCTTATAAATCAAACCCTCTATTCCCATCAACATTCTGGTAAATCCCTTCTGACCTCTCTCCAGTTTAATAATATTCCTATAACTGGGCAACCAGCACTGGACACAGTATTCCAGAAGAGGCCTCACCAACATCCTGTACAGCCTCAGCATAACACCCCAACTCCTGTACTCAAAGGTCCAAGGAATGCTCCAAGCCTGATTTTTATCAAGTTGAGATCCCCTCAAAGGAGTTAACCTATTGGGAGTGTTACCTCTCTATAAGGTTTGATCTTCCACCTCCAGGCCATCAGGTTTATTCTCTGAGAATGTACCATTCCAATCATCAAGGGTGTCCCTTTATGTTACATAGTGTCACCATATTGATCAAGGGAGTAGATTTTAGGATAGAGATGAGGTGGAACAGCTTTTCCCAGACAGTGAATCCATGGAATCCTCTGCCCAAGAAAGCAGTAGAGGTAGCTTCATTAAATCTATTCAAGACCCAGTTGGATGGGTTTTTGCATGCTCGGGAAATTAAGGGTTATGGGGATAATGCAAATTGGAGGAGCTGAGATGATGGATAGATCAGCTATGATCTTAATGAATGGTGAAGCAGGCTCGACAGGCTAAATGGCCTACTCCTGCTTCAATTGCTGTGAAACTACGAAACATCCTGTAGGGATATGGTTTAAATCTCATCACTAGAGCGGAGGAATTTAAATTCAAGTCAACCTGGATAGAGATTAGAGGAATGAAGAGCAGATTGCTGCAAGAATCCATCTCGAAAGCCCTTTCCCTGTTCTGGCCCACATGGTGCTCTAGGTTTATGGGAGAATTGTTGAATTTTATCTGCCTACTTGAATAGCCTTGACATTTGGCTGTATTGATGAACATTAGCAGAGTGGTAGTGAGGCAATGAGTGGGCAATGGGTTTGCCAGGGATGCTGTACTCCTGAGAGCAAATAAGACAACTGAGCCGAAAGTAACATGCAAAATGAAGAGAAAAGGAAAGTTCAATAACTGGAAAACAAATGGACTTGAGCCCACCTTATTCTAATTTTTTTTTGTCAACATCTCTATTTGAATAATACTGTCATTTATTTCAACAGTAATCCTAAATTTCTGATGACAGGAGCTTAAGCACAATACTAAACTAAGTTATGACTTAAACATGAAATGACAAAAAAAATGACAATCTTTTCAAAGCGTACATGCCACATTTAACCACCTAGCTCACAGAACATGCATTGTATTTTCATGTACAATGAGCTCCCTGTAGTAAAGGAAGGTGCTGCATAAGATAGATAAGGCTGCAGCACCTCTCTTTGTGTGAGCAGGATGTCGAACAGAAATACTCTTCCTTCTGCCAATTCTTCACTTTGTGACAAATTGACATCAAAGTTTCTACAACTCCCACAAGGTCCAGGACTGCAAAGTGGCTTCATCACCTTTCGGATATGGAAGGTGCAATCAGACAAAGGGTATTCCTCAATGTTATCACACCGCAAAAAGAGTGTGCAGAGAGTGAGCTCATAGACAGCGTTAGGACACTACAGTATTGTTTCCTACTTGGACTTGGAGCTATCATGTCTGCAAAAATGTAAAAGTTGGTTCTTTTGAGAAGGTGACCAAACAGGTAGATGAGTAAACCGGTTGATGTGGTATATATAGATTTCAGCAAGGCGTTCGATAAGGTTCCCCACAGTAGGCTATTGTACAAAATGTGGAGGATTGGGATTGTGAGAGATATAGCAGTTTGGATCAGTAATTGGCTTGCTGAAAGAAGACAGAGGGTGGTGGTTGATGGGAAATATTCATCCTGGAGTCCAGTTACTAGTGGTGTACCGCAAGGGTTGGTGTTGGGTCCACTGCTGTTCGTCATTTTTATAAATGACCTGGATGAGGGCTTAGGGTGGGTTAGTAAATTTGCAGATGACACTAAGGTTGGCAGAGTTGTGAATAGTGATGAAGGATGTAGTAGGTTACAGAGAGACAAAGATAAACTGCAGAGCTGGGCTGAGAGGTGGCAAATGGAGTTTAATGCGGACAAGTGTGAGGCGATTCACTTTGGTCAGAGTAACCGGAATGCAAAGTACTGGGCAAATGGTAAGATTCTTGGTAGTGTAGATGAGCAGAGAGATCTCGGTGTCCAGGTACAGCCTTGAGTTGCCACCCAGGTTGACAGGGTTGTTTAGAAGGCATACAGTGTTTTAGCTTTTATTAATAGAGGGATCGAGTTCCGGAACCATGAGGTTATGCTACAGCTGGACAAAACTCTAGTGCAGCCGCACTTGGAGTATTGTGTACAGTTCTGGTCACCGCATTATAAGAAGGACGTGGAAGCTTTGGAAAGGGTGCAGAGATTTACTAGGATGGAGGGAAGGTCTTATGAGGAAAGGCTGAGGGACTTGAGGCTGTTTTCGTTGGGGAGAAGGTTGAGAGGTGACTTAATAGAGACATACAAGATAATCAGAGGGTTAGATAGGGTGGACAGGGAGAGCCTTTTTCCAAGTATGGGGACGGTGAGCACGAGGGGGTATAGCTTTAAATTGAAGGGTGATAGATATAGGACAGATGTCAGAGGTAGTTTCTTTCCTCAGAGTAGTAAGGGTATGGAATGCTTTGCCTGCAACGGTAGTAGATTCGCCAACTTTAAGTACATTTAGGTTGTCATTGGACAAGCATATGGACATACATGGAATAGTGTAGGTTAGATGGGCTTCAGATTGGTATGACAGGTCAGTGCAACATTGAGGGTTGAAGGGCCTGTACTGTGCTGCAATGTTCTATGGTTGTGGGTCTATAAGGCTCAACTCAAACAGCAAAGTGCAATGGGCTTAGTGTTAGCACTGCTGCCTTACAGCGCCAGAGACTTCAGTTCAATTCCAGCCTTAGGTGACTGTCTGTGTGGAGTTTGCACAATCTCCCCATTACACATGGGTTTCCTCTGAGTGCTCTGATTTCCTCCCACAGTCCAAGGATGTGCAGGTTAGGTAGACTGGCCATATTAAATTGTCCCCTAGTCTCCAGGGATGTGCAGGCTAGGTGGGTTATCCATGGAAAATGTAGGGTCACAGGGATAGGGTGGGGTCTGGGGGGTGTTGTGGGTCTAGGTGGGAGGCTCTTCAGAGGTTGGGTGTGGACTTGATGGACCGAATGGCCTGCTTCCACACTGTAGGGATTCTATAAATGGGGCAAGTCTTAGACTGGACAGCCATTTGTCAGGTTTGAAAACATTAGCCTCTCTGGAAGTTTTACGAGTCGGCTGAGGTGTAAGAAATTGAGAATTTGCCGGAGGAACATTCTGGATTGTTTCCAGACTGTGGTGACTCATAGAACATAGAACATAGAAAAATACAGTGCAGTACAGGCCCTTTGGCCCTCGATTGTTGCTACGATCCAAGCCCACCTAACCTACACTAGCCCACTATCCTCCATATGCCTATCCAATGCCAGTTTAAATGTCCATAATGAGGAAGAGTCCACCACTGCTACTGGCAGGACATTCCATGAACTCACGACTCGCTGAGTAAAGAACCTACCCTAACATCTGTCCTATACCTACCACCCCTTAATTTAAAGCTATGCCCCCTTGTAATAGCTGACTCCATACGTGGAAAAAGGTTCTCATGGTCAACCCTATCTAAATCCCTAATCATCTTGTACACCTCTATCAAGTCACCCCTAAACCTTCTTTTCTCCACTGAAAACAACCCCAAGTGCCTCAGCCTTTCCTCATACGATCTTCCTACCATACCAGGCAACATCCTGGTAAACCTCCTCTGCACCCGCTCCAGTGCCTCCACATCCTTCCTATAATATGGCGACCAAAACTGCACACAATACTCCAGATGCAGCCGCACCAGAGTCTTATACAACTGCAACATGACCTAAGGGCTCCGGAACTCAATTCCTCTACCAATAAAAGCCAGTACGCCATATGCCGCCTTCACCGCACTATTTACCTGGGTGGCAACTTTCAAAGATCTGTGTACATGGACACCAAGATCCCTCTGCTCATCCACACTACCAAGTATCCGACCATTAGCCTAGTACCCCATCTTTTTGTTATTCTTCCCAAAGTGAATCACCTCACATTTAGCTACATTGAATTCCATTTGCCACCTTTCTGCCCAGCTCTGCAGCTTCTCTATATCCTGCTGTAACCTGCCACATCCTTCCTCACTGTCTGCAACTCCTCCGACTTTCGTATCATCTGCAAACTTGCTCACCCAACCTTCTAGCCCCTCCTCCAGGTCATTTATAAAAATGACAAACAGCAATGGTCCCAAAACAGATCCTTGCGGAACACCGCGAGTGACGGCACTCCAAGATGAACCTTTACCATCAACTACTACCCTCTGTCTTCCAGCCAGCTAATTCCTAATCCAAACCTCCAACTCGCCCTCAATGCCATACCTCCGTATTTTTTGCAGTAGAACTCAGTCAGGATGTAAAGCCAGACAGGACCAGGTGGGGTCAGCTGACAGGGAAGATCATTCTGGGGCTGAGCTGGACAGGATTTCTTCAACAACTTGAATGAGAGTAGTGATTTATTTCACCAAACTTGCTTGATTGAGCCTAGCAGGCAGACTGTGGTTTTGGAGGGGATTGTCTCAGACAGTGCATTTTAAGGAAGAATCAGAAATTGTCACTGAAAATTATTACCTAAGAAATAACAAACTGAGGAGCTTCTCCAAATCCAGCAGATGAATTAGGTTCAGATAGTAGTCCATCAAATTGCTGTCACTCTTGTTTACCAGTGGGAAACCTAACAAATTGTCCTGAGATTCTGATGGCAGGTCTGTTAGAAAGAAAAAAGACGTGATAAAATGTTCTTTATGGCCTGGACTTCATGGAGATGTGGTTAAATTCTTCAAGACATGTCACATGTGCCAACTGGTTGGCAATGCCCAGCTGTTGATTTAAGCCAGCTCTATTTTAGCCTAACTCATGTTTTCCATGAGCCATTCCATAGAGATTTGGTAGATTGTGTAGACATCTACCCAAATGAAAACAGGGCATCAATATCTCTGGGAATCAGGCAGGCAAATCCATGACAATGTCTTGGAGGAAAATTATCACCTAAGATGGTTAATGATTATTTGATTTTATTATGGTCGCATGTATCAAGATGCAGTGAAAAGTGTTGCTTTGTGTGTTGTGTTTTGTTGGGGGTGGCACTGTGGCTCAGTGGTTAGCACTGCTGCCTCACAGCACCAGGGTCCCAGGTTCAATTCTAGCCTTGGGTGACTGTCTGTCTGTGTGGAGTTTGCATGTCCTCCCCATGTCTGTGTGGGTTTGCTCCAGTTTCCTCCCACAGTCCAAAGATGTGCAGGTTATGGCCATGCTAAATTGTCCATAGTGTTAGGTGCATTAGTCAGAGGGAAATAGGTCTGGGTGGGTTATTCTTCAGAGGGTTACTCTTCGGAGGGTCGGTGTGGACTGTTTGGGCTGAAGGGCCTGTTTCCACACTGTAGGGAATCTAATCTATACAGGCAGATCATACCATACAAAGTGCATCAGGGTGCCAAATACAGTGTCACAGCCACAGAGGACGCGCAGAGAGAAAGAAAGATCAGACTTTAGTATTTGAGATTAAAAATGTGTTGCTGGGAAAGCGCAGCAGGTCAGGCAGCATCAAAGGAGCAGGAGAATCGACGTTTCTGGCATAAGCCCAAAACATCAATTCTCCTGTTCCTTTGCTGCCTGACCTGTGCTTTTCCAGCAACACATTTTTAAGTTCTGATCTCCAGCATCTGCAGTCCTCACTTTTTTCCCTTCACATTTGAGGCCTGTTTAAAAGTCTGATAACAGCGGGGAAGAAGCTGCTCTTGAATCTGTTTGTACATGTATTCAAGTGTTTATATCTTCTGCCCAGTGGAAGAGATATAACCGGGGTGGGAGGGGTCTGAGATTATGTTGGCTGTTTTCCCAAAGCAGCCAGAAGTATAAATGGAGTCAATGGATAATGAGGACTAGCTCAGTTTTTCACCGTGTGGGTTACCTATAATTTCTGGTCAGAATTCAAACTTACTATTATGAACATTCCAGAAAATATTGTGCAGGTTAGGAGTAAAGCAGATTAAACCATCTACATACCACCCACAATCTCAGCAGGTATTGGAAAAGGTGCCGTTAATCCTTAAAAGCTATGATAAGAACATATTGCCTTGAATATCCCAGGGACTGGGAAAAGGAAACATCCATGCTTCCCATTAGGGAGGCTCCAAATGAATCCACTGACTTCAGTCTGAGTGAGTTCATGGGTTTGAAGTAAGTACACCATTTAAAATCGTTAAAGTCAGGAAGAGGAAATTATTCTTTGACTCCATGTCCAAGTTTCTAGAAAGACTGTCAAAACATTTGCATAGTGGCTCAGGAACATCTTAGCTTTTCCCAACAAGAAATTATAAAAAGCCAGTGGATTTAATTTTAAAACATTTAAGCATTAGTACTGGTATCCTTGAACCACTGCAGGCTAGACTTCATCATCTTATTGTGTGAGGAAAGACTGGATAAGGTAAATCAGGAGATGTAAACAAATTATTCATGCTAAGATGACAGGAGGGTAGAGAATGGTTGGTTTTGTTGAGATTTAGAGTTGTGGCATTCTAAACCCCTGATATTTATTTTAATAACATCAGACTGCATTTTACAGGGGTCTGAGCACTGTAGGTTACCGTGAGATGAACTTGCAGAATCAAATGGTCAGTTCAGTAATGCTCATCTCCATCATGATCCACTCACTCCATCTATTCCCCTTTCCATAAGCTGTGTGGCAAGATTCTCATGAGGTGAAGGCAATCTGCTAACCAAGGGGAGTTATTGCTTGTTAAACACCACCTTGTTGACAGTCTAACTTGCCTTATTAATAGAGTAGAGCGGTGCTGGAAAAGCACAGCAGGTCAGGCAGCATCCAAGGAGCAGGAAAATCAGCGTTTCGGGCAAATGCCCTTCATCAGGAATGAGCCCTTCCTGATGAAGGGCTTTTGCCTGAAACGTTGATTTTCCTGCTCCTCGGATGCTGCCTGACCCTGCTGTGCTTTTCCAGCACCACTCTAATCTTGATTCTGTTCTCCAGCATGTGCAGTCCTCATTTTCACCTCCTCCATAGTCAGCCTCCCATCTTACCAACTTCACCAAACAAACTAGACATCGGGAAAACTCCACCATGGAAACCACGTGTGTACCAGGTGGAATCAGCTCACTATTTGCTCCAATGTGGACTCTGTTGGTACTGGGCACCAATATCTCAGGGCACATTCCATGGGCACCAGTCACAGCACCCACCTGACTGATTACTCGCAGCTGATTGGTGCCAGCCTCCAAGAACCTTCATGACACATCTCTGATCCACTTCAGCATATCAGGCTGCCCTGGTAACACTCACTGTAACGCTGCAACAAGGACACTGTGATCTCCGTGACATACACCCAGCTCAGGGACTGCACCAGGCTGCATCTCCAGCATCTTCACTCACTCAATCTGCTCACAGTACCTGCCTTACTTTGTCCCCTCTGCCAGAGATAGCAGACACACAGTACTGCTATATTTCTGTGCCATTTAGGGTCATATAAGCCAGTAATCAGCAAGACTCGGTCATGTCAAGGTGTATAGCTTTCACTCAGAGGGTACTAGCACAGTAAGGCAGGGACAGCATCCAATAGGAATGAGGAATGAAACAGGAATGGCCATTCCTGAAGAAGGGCTTATGCCCGAAACACCAATTCTCCTGCTCCTCGGATGCTGTCTGGCTTGCTGTGTTTTTCCAGCACTGCATTTTTTTTTAACTCTGGTCTCCAGCATCTGCAGTCCGCACTTTCTCCACAGCATCCAATACCCTGCTTCAGACAGATACCTCTCAACATTAGGGGGGAGGAGCTGAAGGTCAGGCAGCCCACTGACTCTTCCTGCCCTATTTAGAGCTTTTCCCTCCTGGAATGAGAGCAGGGCGCAGATATTGAGGGAGATGTTCCTGTTGGTGCAGGTGGAGAGCTGTCCCAGTGAGGGAGTGGGCAGCACAGAGGGTATGCAGGGTCAGTGGTGTCAGGAGGTTGGGGTGGGTGAGAGTGAGTGAGGGATGATGCTGCAGCCAATAGTGAGAGTGGGAGAACATGAGCCTCTGGGGAGGATATGGGTCCAGAAGCAGAAAGAGTGAGTGTGAGCTATCAAGGAGAAGATGGTGGGTCTTACACGGGTGAGAGGTGAAGCTCATTGATCTTTTCCCCACAGCACCAGGCATTCCCCCAGATGCTGAGACTGCACTGACCGGGGGTGGGGGTAACCTCAATCCAGGATGGGCACAGCCTGGTGTCGGGGTCTCCGCTGCTGGTCATGGGGAGTAGAGGAGGGTCTGCCCTGCACCACCCTGTCCCAGCAGGAACTCCAGGCCCTTGCCCCAAGAGCAAAGGTCAGCAACCAGGCAGGGCAGTTCCCTCTGTTGCTCATCTAGGTACAACGGGCTGTTAAAGATGGTGCAGCTGTCATGGATTCCTGTTAATTCTGGGATATCTGCTGAGCAGCGAGTTTGTCTGGGAATGGCCCACGTTAAGGTGAGATGGGAATACCATAGGGGTCTAGTAAGTAATGAACGAGCTAGGCTTGGTAAGATAGTGAGAGAATCCAATCAATGTCGCAGAAAAAATCCCTCTGAAACTCGACCCAACTCCGATTTAGTCAAAAATTTAAAATTCAAACCAGGTCAGGATTGAGAAATATGGAAACGTTTCCATGTTGGACACATCCCATTGAAGAGGTTGTCCATCAGAGCTCAAATCCTGACAATGTGGAATCAGGCCATTCGCGTGCAGACCAAGCCTCCAAACAGCTTCCCACCCTATCCCTGTAACCCTGCCTTTCCCATGGCTCACCTACCTAGTCTGCACATCCCTAGTTGCAATGGGCAAGTGCACATGGCCAATCTCCCCAAACCCACACATCATTGGGCTGCAGGAGGAAACCAACAGAGGGAGAATTTGCAAACTCCACAGATAGTTGCTCAAGGATGGAATTGAACCCAGGTCCCTGGCACTGAGGTAGCAGTGCTAACCACTGAGATGCTGTGCCACATAGGTGTGAGCTCTACAAGCTTCTCTCATCTATAAGGAGAAACCAAATATTCCCTTCCTGAAAAAACTGCTGAGGCTGGAGTTCAATGGAAACTTTTGATTGGGTTACACTAAGGACAAAGGCACCATGTCTGTATAGAGGGTGTGAAGATCCAGATAAACTACGATTTGATTGTGCGATGGAACATATTCAATGGGTTGAATAACTTGCATTGTCTCTGTTTTACAATGTGCTTAAACATTTATACAGTCTACATTGTCTTGCAAATATGTATATGTACATACTGTCACACAGACACCTATACTGGCAATCACATAGACACCCAACTAACAGGCACAGATACACACACACACAGGCAGATACACACACAGGCAGATACACCCAGATGGATACACAGACAGGAGAAAGTGAGGACTGCAGATGCTGGAGACCAGAGTTGAAAAGTGTGGTGCTGGAAAAGATACACACAAGGCACACACAAGGCACTTACTGACAAACACCTGCAACAGACTGAAACCATTTCAGACAAATAGATACACAGACACACATACTATACACACATGCACCAATACACCCACAATCACAGGCATGCACACACATACAACTACAAGCACAGACAGTGATGTTGGAACAAACATTCAGCCTGCGTCCTTTCCACATATGCTATTGTCCATTTGTAAGCTTTCAGAATGTCAAGCCTGAAATGCTGCTGTCAGTTATACAAAAGCTCTGTATACACTATCTTCATGGTAATAAAATTCTGTGAATTGTAGTGAAAGAATTTTACAGAATGACGTGGTACACTCTTACTTAAATTAATTGGATCTTTTCCCTAAAATTATCTAAAATGGTTTCTTTGGTCCTTGACAGCTGTAAGTTACTGTTCTGCTGTGCCTATGACAGAGTGTGCAAAGAAGTGTTAATGACCTTGGAAATTGAGCGGCACCATTAGCTGCAGTAATTTATTGAGGTTCCTGAATACTTAACAACAACCTGTATTTCTCACTGCAAGAGCAGGAAAAATGACGTGGAGTGTGTCTGTGTGCGTGTATAAGCGTGTGTGTACTTTCATCATCACAGATCTTAACCCCTGATCACCAGGGTTAGCATATTTAAATTTTTAATTCCAACAACTTTTTTTTAAAAGTGAACTGTTCCAGCCAAACAACCAACTGCAGGTGTAAGCTTATGGTGGTAGGAAAGAGAGAGAGAGATACTGGAATGTCACACCTGACAAGGTATCAAGAAAGCTTCAAACAGGTGGACTTAAAGGGGGACATGCATGACAAACTAAACCATAATCTCCTGGGAGTTACCTCAGCAATGAACATGATGGAAGAAAAGACAGCAATCAGGGCAAGAGCTTTTCAAGAATACACCAAGATAGGGGTTAAAGCAAGATCAACTCTGGTCTGCATGTGCTTGTGGAAGATGGCCTAGTGTGTGAAGCAATGTGTTATAAAGATGATAACACTGAACAAGCAATTAAACACCCCAACACTCTCGGCAAACTAAGGAAGAAGACAGTCTCTCACTCTGGGAGCTGCAAGACCGCCACAGTCAAAAGCATTCCATGGGTGACATGGTGGCTCAGTGGTAAGCACTGCTGCCTCACAGCACCAAGGACCCTGGTTCGATTCTTGCCTCAGGTAAATATCTGTGTGGAGTTTGCATGTTCTCGCCTTGTCTGAGTGGGTTTTCTCCGGCTTCCTCTCAGAATCCAAAGATGTGCAGGTCAGGTGAATTGGTCATGTGAAATTGCCCATAATGTTAGGTGCATTAGTCAGGGATATATTAGTAGGGGAATGGGTCTGGGTGGGTTACTGTAGGGAGGGTCAGTGTGGGCTTGTTGTGCCAGATGGCTAGTTTCCATACTGTAGGGAATCTAATCAAAGTAACCTGCAAAGACAATGTTGAAATCAGCTTATCAAAGTTCCATTCGCTAGTATTTATGAATGACACGTACAGACTAGTTAGTACATCTTTTAACTAACTTTTGAAGTCAATTCTCATTTCCAATCAGGTGGGTATGCATGTTGTGTTACCATTTCTTCTTGTGTTTAGTAACTAATAATTCACTTTTTGTTTAATTCAAGAATAAATTGGCTCCTTTTCCGACATTTGGTCGGAAAGGGGTTGGGTGGATAAAGCAAGGAAGTCAGTTCCTCTTCCTTACCTAGGAGCCTCGAAGTTTCCATAGAAAATATCCTAACTATCTGGTTATAACTGTACATGTACAGGTGAGTGTGTCGGTTGATGTATAGGTGTGATTATGTTCTTGTATAGCTATTGTGTGCACATATAAATGTGTTTATAAATGTGACTTTTCTATAGGTGAGAATTTGTCTGTATAGATGTGAATGCCACAAGGATAGATGCTGGGTCCACTGCTTTTCATCATTTATATAAATGATTTGGATGTGAACACAGGAGGTATGGTTAGTGAGTTTGCAGATGACACCAAAATGGGAGGTGTAGTGAATAGTGAAGAAGGTTACCTCAGAGTACAACAGATCTGTGGGCCAAGGAGTGACAGATGGAGTTTAATTTAGATAAATGTGAAGTGTTGCATTTTAGAAAGGTAAATCAGGGCAGGACTTATACACTAATGCTAGGGTCCTTGGAGTGCATGTTCATAGCTCCTTGATATTGGAGTCACAGGTAGACAGGATAGTGAAGATGGCATATGGTCTGCTTGCCTTTATTGGTGCAGTGCATTGAGTACAGGAGTTGGGATGTCATGTTGCGGCTGTACAGGACATTGCTTAGGCCACTTTTGGAATATTGCATGCAATTCTGGTTTACTTCCTATCAAAAGTGTGCTGTGAAACCTGAAAGGGTTCAGAAAAGATTTACAAGGATGTTGCACTGGTTGGAGAGTTTGGGCTATAGGGAGAGGCTAAATAGGCTGGGTCTGATTTCAAAGTTTGTGAGAAGATTTGTAGCTCGGGTGCTCGTTGTTGTGGTTCTGTTCGCCGAGCTGGGAATTTGTGTTGCTGACATTTCGTCCCCTGTCTAGGTGACTTCCTCAGTGCTTGGGAGCCTCCTGTGAAGCACTTCTGTGATGTTTCCTCCGGCATTTGTAGTGGTTTGAATCTGCCACTTCCGGTTGTCAGTTCCAGCTGTCCGTTGCAGTGGTCGGTATATTGGGTCCAGGTCGATGTGCTTATTGATTGAATCTGTGGATGAGTGCCATGCCTCTAGGAATTCCCTGGCTGTTCTCTGTTTGGCTTGTCCTATAATAGTAGTGTTGTCCCAGTCAAACTCATGTTGCTTGTCATCTGCATGTGTGGCTACTAAGGATAGCTGGTCGTGTCATTTCGTGACTAGTTGGTGTTCATGGATGTGGATCGTTAGCTGTCTTCCTGTTTGTCCTATGTAGTGTTTTGTGCAGTCCTTGCATGGGATTTTGTACACTACATTGGTTTGTTTTCCCTGGAGCATCAGACTGAGGAGATGTTATAGAGGCTTTTAAAATCACGAGGGACATAGATAGGATAAATCGAACAAGATCTTTTCCCTGGGTGGGGGAGTCCAAAACTAGAGGGCATAAGTTTAAGGTGAGAGGGGAAAGATTTAAAAGGAACCTAAGGGGCAGTTTTTTCATGTAAAGGGTGGTGTGTGTATGGAATGAGCTGCCAGAGGAAGTGGAGGCTGGTACAGTTACAACACTTAAAAGGCATCTGGATGGGTATATAAATAGGAAGGGTTTAGAGGGATATGGGCCAAATGCTGGCAAATGGGACTAGATTAATTTAGGATCACTGGTTGGCATGGATGAGTTGGACCAAAGAGTCTTTCCATGCTATGCATCTCTATAACTCTTAATGACCATCTACATGTAACTTTAAGGAAGTTGGTTAGCTCAGTTGGCTGGATGATGGGTTTGT
Source organism: Chiloscyllium plagiosum (assembly GCF_004010195.1). Taxonomy (NCBI): domain Eukaryota; kingdom Metazoa; phylum Chordata; class Chondrichthyes; order Orectolobiformes; family Hemiscylliidae; genus Chiloscyllium; species Chiloscyllium plagiosum. The sequence continues at coordinate 2,358,625 of NC_057731.1, read as the reverse complement.
GACCACCAACATAGGTTCAATTCCTACACCAGCTGAGGTTGCCATGAAGAACTCTCCCCTGCCATGGTGATCCTCAGATTAAAGCACCACAAGTGCCACATTTATAGGACCCAGCCTCTGAGTTTTCACTAAAGCACTCAAACATTGGGTGGTTTCTGCTTACGTTGCCATGGAAGCAACAGCCATCACACTGCGCTGTGGTAATTAAGAGCCAATCTCCATTGCCAGCTGTGGACCTCCCCACTCCCACTGTGAGCAATGGCTGGTACTGTGTGAAGGATTTCACCATTTATTGTAACTGGATCCCTAGTTGCTGGGAAATGTGGTCAAAATGAGTCAAGGACAAGAGAGCAGCTCTCAGTAAGCCCCCACATTCCCAATGCTGGGTTCCCTCAGCCATGTCATGCCCTCCTTGGTTGAGTTTGCTGCAATACCTTGTGACTCCCAATAAATCCCTGAGTAGCCATTCAATACCGAGTTTACAGAGATTGAGACTATTGAAAGCAATGAGCTTGATTGACGTGGCTGGAAGAGGCTAGTGAGGGCCTCTTGTGGTGCAGTGGTAACGTCCTACCCATGAATCACGGCCTGGGTTCAAGTCCCACCTGTTCTAGACGTGTGTAACAACATCTCTGAACAGATTGATTTAGGGGAGAAATAAAAGAAAGATAGTGGTCTTTGTCAGGGAATAAGCAGTAAAATGCTCGCAGTATAATGAGTTTGAACACTGCCACAGCAGCTGGGCCTGTTGATAAGTCGGGAATAAGGACCTCATTGTGGCCCTGCTGCTTGGGGGGTGGCCAACTTGACCCTTCACAGATCTGGCCAATTCTCTGCCCTTCTGTGGTTGTGTGCCCAGGTGTCCTTGGAGAGGGAGTACACAATGTCCACCAATGGTCCCAGTATCTTTAGAGAGCTGGGCACCATGAGGGGAGGGGGGGGGGGGCGGCACAGTGCTTTATTTCCCTTTCCAACTCCAGTTTGATTTAGCTCTTACCCCCCTCTCCCTTACCTTTGATGGAATGCATTGTAAATTATTTGATTGGAAAAAATGGGTTATGATAGATGGAAAATATACCGGGGTGACTTGGTGATAGGGAGAATAACACTGTTCTGTTGTGCATAAGAACTCTTCTGGATATTAGACAAAAACTGGAATTGAAAGCTAGCGTTACTAATGATGTGGAGATGCCAGTGTCAGGCGGGGGTGGATAAAGTTAAAAATCTCAACATGAGGTTGAACAATAACCTGCTGTTGTGTGATTTTTAAGTGTCCGTGATAGTCACCATTTAAAGGTCTCACTGATTGGCTGGCATTTAAAAAAAAATAACCCATCTGGTTCACTAAATTCTTTTGCACCTGATCTAGCCTACATGTGATGAGGTTTACTCTGAACTGCCCTCTGAATGGAAGTGTTGAAGGGCATTTAAGAATGGATATTAAATACTGGGATCCACCAGAGACACCACATCCTGTGAAAGAGGGAACAAGAGTCCCCAGATTGGGGAACTTGGCCCTCCATCCCAACCACAGTTTAATTGGGAACAGACATAACAATTCTGGGAATCCAAGTGTGCACTGCCACCTGCCTCTCTGCTCTCTCGCTCCCTTTCACCCCCCACCCCCCCTCCCCCCCCACCAACCTTACTCCAAGTAGCACCCACAGTCCTTCCCTGACCATTCCCTAGCCCAGGAAGAAGAGAAATACTGCTCCTAAACTCAAAACTGCAATCAAACACCACTCTCAGTTCCCTCAACAGCTGTTTGAAAGCTTGCAGGTTTTGGGACTATGGAAATTTCTGTAAAAGGATTGAGAACCACTCCAGCTCCCATTGATGTATTCTTCCTGAATGAGTTCCATTCATTGCATTAGAAGCTTCTGTGGATAAATAAGTAGGAAATACAGATATCAAACACAAGTCACAAAGCCTCTATTTACAATCATCAACTCCGAGTCAGAAGGAAAATGATCACAACCATGTTACATGACAGGATGATACCTTAAATCCTAAATGCATTGCACGTACACAGCCCTTCAACAAATAATTCACTTGCCATTTTCAAGATATCTCAAGCTGAAAAGTTAACATTTTTTCAGCTTCCACACAAAAATCGATCAAAATCTCTAGCTGTGCGCAGTGTGGTTACAGTGGGCACGGATGGTTTATTTATCTCATGGAGAGACAGGAATTTGATTTCATTTCAGCATTTGCTGTATCCTTGATCACCCAGTTTGAACAGTAACTCAATAGTGGCAGCAAAGCAAATGTGTGTGCCACAACATTAGCACAGTCACATCTTCGAGATCAGATCAAGGGATAGTCCCATTGCCATCAGACATCTCATTGTGAGATCAAACATACTCGATGGGATCTGAATAATAGAACAGGCAACCAATAAAAGAGCAAAACAAGAGAAAGGTGCTTCGGCAACAGCCTGATCAATGAGGTTTTTTTAACAACCTGTTAAGAAATGCTCTGAAATCTTCAGCAATCTGTTAATCCAGACACCCAGGTAATTTTCGGGGGACCCAATTCAAATCCCACCACAGCAGATGGCAGAATTTGAATTCAATAAAAATCTGGAATTAAAATGAATGATGGGCATGAATGGGTTGGAAAAACCCATCTGGCTCACTAGGGAAGGAAATCTGCCATCCTTACTTGGTCCGGCCTACAGCTGATTCCAGATCGCACCTACAGTAACATGGTTGACTCTTAACTGCCCTCTGGGGTGGGCAATAAATGCTGACCAATCCAGCAACGCTCTCATCCTGTGAATGAACTAAAAGAAATACTCCTGGAGCAGATGGGACTTAAAACCAAGCCTCCTGTCTGAGTGTAATGGTAGTGTCCCTACCTATCAGCAGTGTTATACATTCCATTCAACATTCAACCCATGAGGTTTGTAATGGCTGATGAAGGATTGAATGGGTATCAGAACAACTGGAGCGAAGGATGATGGTAACTCGGGCAAGTGAGTGTCCTCCCATTGTCATGCCTTAACTCGTGTGCAATCTTGAAATGGGCAAATGTGACAGAGCACTGGAAATGGAACAATATATTAGAAGCTCTTTCACATGTCAGCAGCTCCTACACATTATATTTAGTTTTCACACAGTCGTTGTGTCATGTTATTCTGGACTCCCTACTGCCAAGAGGTTTCAATTTTCATTTCTGCTCCCCAATCTTTTTCGATGGGGGAGATGCTGGTTGGACATTAATGGAAGATCATTGCAATGAGTAATCCAGAGGCCCAGGCTAATGTTGAACTTTTTAACTTGTATCTTTATTTTCCTATTTTTGTACCTAAGATTTTGTACCTGAGTATCTTTGTACTTAAGATGGCATCGGGAATGGCGACATTATGCACTTTTCTCTGTACTCCTGTATCTCTGTGCTTAAGTACACATGACAATAAAACCTAACTCTAATTCTAATGCTCTGGGGAAAAAGGTTCAAATTGCATTTGGGCAGCTGCTGGAATTTGAGCTCAATTCATATGTTCAACAAATTATAATCGGGAATATAAAGTTAGGTTCAATCTTGGTAATGGTGGCTAGTAAACCATTATCAATTGTCAAAAGAATCCATCTGACTCACTAGTATCCTTTCGAGAAGGAAGTCTGCCATCCTTACCTGGTCTGGCCTACAGAAATATGATTGACTCCTAACTGCCCTGTGAAATGACCCAGCAAGCTACAAAGTTTGAGGGTAATTAGGGATGGGTAATAAATATTGATGTTGCCAGTTCCCAATTTAGTAAAATACAGTGCTGTAGCTTTCTCTCATCCTGAACCACCATGCCAAGTGGCATCACAGCTATGTCACTTTCGAGTGACCAGAAGTGAATTCATGAGAGGGCTCTCCAGTGTCAAACTCTTCCTGCTATTTTTGCTCCCTCAAAGTTTGAGAAGATTTGTAGCTCGGGTGCTCGTTGCTGTGGTTCTGTTCGCCGAGCTGGAAGTTTTTGTTGCAAACGTTTCGTCCCCTGTCTAGGTGACATCCTCAGTGCTTGGGATCCTCCTGTGAAGCGCTTCTGTGGTGTTTCCTCTGGCATTTATAGTGGCCTGTCCCTGCCGCTTCCGGTTGTCATTTTCCTCTTTGTCCTATGTAGTGTTTTGTGCAGTCCTTGCATGGGATTTTGTACACTACATTGCCCAGCATGAGCAAAACCATCGGGTCCTTCGTTCTGGTGAGTTGTTGTCTGAGGGTGGCTGTTGGTTTGTGCGCTGTTATAAGTCCTAGTGGTCACAGTAGTCCGGCTGTCAGTTCGGAAATGCTCTTTATGTATGGTAGTGGGGCTAGTCCTTTGGGTTGTGGCATGTCCTCGTTCCGTTGTCTTTCCCTTAGGCATCTGTTGATGAAATTGCGGTGGTATCTGTTTTTGGCGAAAACATTGTATAGGTGTTCTTCTTCCTCTTTTTGCAGTTCTGGTGTACTGCAGTGTGTTGTGGCCCTTTTGAATAGTGTCTTGATGCAACTTCGTTTGTGTGTGTTGGGGTGGTTGCTTTCATAGTTCAGGACTTGGTCTGTGTGTGTGGTTTTCCTGTGTACCTTTTTTGCTCTCTATCCTGGCAACACCAAACTTCTGCACCAGCCCCACCCTCCAGCCATCCTTGTTACCACCACAAGAGTTAGAACAGGGCTTAGCTCTGGCTTCAACAACCAGGCCCAGGGCTCTAAGGGGCTTACTGCGCTTGGGTCATGGGGCATTTCCAAGGACCATGATTGCCGTTCCTGTCCCAAGTGCCAACACCTATGAGAGGGAGCTGATACCCTCTACTCTGTGATCTGAGAATGCATCCAGTTCAAGTCAGGTAACAGTTAGCAAAGCCGTATCAGATACTAGATGGGTCCTCTATCCAGCAGTGAGTTCCAGTTAAGATTACCAACATTTAACTCAATTGAAATGGTTAAGTGATGGGGAACATTCCATGTAGCATAAGCAGTTAGTATCAACATATAACTAGGATAATCTGCAGCATCAGTGAGTTACGATAGAACTGTTGGGATTTTTTTAAATTTAGAAACCTCATGTGAAGTCTAATCCTGTAATTAGTTAGATGACAATGTTAAATAAAAATGGTGATGTTTATTGACATGTTTGCCTCCCCAGTCTCCATCAATCCATGTAGTTTTTGTGACCAGCTGGATTCCTTACCAGATTCCCCAGTGTTCTCCTTTGCAACATAAGAAAGCAGTGAATGTACTACAACAACATTCAACAGATGTTAACTAAACACACAAAAGCAGAAACTGCTGGAAAAACACAGCAGGCCTGGCAGCATCTGGCGAGAGAGAAAATCGAGTTAACATTTCAGGTTCAGTGATACTTCATCAAGAACAGGCTTAAAGAACAGTCAGGAGAAAGTGAGGTCTGCAGATGCTGGAGATCAGAGCTGTAAATGTGTTGCTGGAAAAGCGCAGCAGGTCAGGCAGCATCCAAGGAACAGGAGAAGGGCTTCCTCATTCCTGAAGAAGGGCTTATGCCCGAAACATCGATTCTCCTGTTCCCTGGATGCTACTTGACCTGCTGCGCTTTTCCAGCAACACATTTTCAGCTCTTAAAGAACAGTCACCAAACTCAAAGCTTTCTCTCCACAAATGCTGCTAGACCTGCTGAGTTTCTCCAGCAATTTCTGTGTCTGTGTGTTTCAGACCTCCAGCATCAGCAGTTTATTGTTTTATTTTAGACATTTATTAAAGCTGGCTACTATATACAATAATTACATTCACAAACACATCAGTGTCTGGGCTGATACTAAGCAAAGGGGTTACATTAGAAGAGTATGCATCTTGTAGTATATCAGGGTTCAAAGGATTCCAAATAAGATGGAGAAACAGGATATTTCGTCACATGCTATGATGCAGTGATAATAGTGTGTGTCGCTGTTAAATGTACACTGACTGTGAGACATCGCAATCCTAGACACAGCTGAATAATAATCTTAGAATCCCTACAGTATGGAATCAGGCCATTCAGCCTATCGAGTCCACACTGACCTTCCAAAGAGCATCCCACCCAGACCCATCCCCTCACCCTAACCTTGCGTTTCCTATGGCTAACCCACCTAGCTTGGCGCATCCTCAGATACTACGGGACAATTTAGCATGGCCAATCCACCTAGCCTGCACTTCTTTGGACTGAGGGAAGAAAGCAGAGCACCCAGAGAAAATATGCACAGACACAGGGAGAATGTGCAAACTCTACACAGGCAGTCCCTGTGCTATGAGGCAACAGTGCTAATCTCTGAGCCATTGTGCTGCCCGAACAGGTAGTGACTGCAGAGGTTATTAAATTTGGGTTCGCATGAAGAAGCCCCCAGCCATCCCATCTGATCTTATTCTTTAAGTGTCTCAATGTTACCAACTTATGACATCAGACAGCTACTTACCTAGGTCCAGTCTTTTCACCTCAACCTGGCCTTCCTGCTGCCGGGCTTCACTGTAAAGAAATATTTGCTATTGTCTTCCTTCAATATTTTATTTCCACTTTAGTGGATCCGAAAGGATTGTTGAGTTTATTTTCCAATAAGCAGTGCAAGGATTACATTGTAAAGCATTGCAAGGCATTCTCTGAGGCATGTCTCCTTGAGATTGAAGAGACCAGGTTTGGCAAGTCATTCCTCATACATCCTGGAGTTCTGCCTCATTGTTCTCCTGTGACAGGCCTCTTCATTGAGAAAGATCTTCATTACAAATATGAGAATCTCTAACTGGGAACTACTTCAATCACTGTCTCAAGGCAATTGTTATTTTCAGAAGCAAAACACTGTAGATGCTGGAAACCCAAAAATAAAACAAACATGAAATGTTTGAAAAACTCAGCATCAGTGTCAAAGAACTGGGTTAGCATTTCTGATCGTTGACAGGGTTCACTGGAACTGAAGAGAAGTAGGAAAAGAAAAGGTTTTAAGCCGGTGAAAAGCTAGGGTGCAGGAAGAACGAAGGAGAGGACAAGAGAACAGAAGCTCTGTCAGAGGTTGGAGATTAAATAACAGAACATTTTATGATGCAACCACCAAATGCTTGTGCATGTAGTGAAGAAATAAAAGCTGTGTTGAAATGAGGTGCAAATTGCCGCATCAAAGCCATCTGTCATATTGAGCACAAATGACAAAGGGACTGGCCAGAATGGCCAAACTGTCTGCAATTATCTAGACATCATTTCTCTTGGCTGAGGAACAGGATTATTAGACACTGGCGACATGCTGACAGGCTCCACGCCTGCATATTCTCCAGCTGAGGTATGGGTAGAAAATGAGACAGATCAAAGAAAAGGAAGATGGTCATGGTTGTTGGAGGACAGTTATCTCAGCTCCAGGACATGTCTGCAGGAGTTTGTCAGGGTAGTGTGCTAGGCCCAGACACATTCAGCTGCGAAACAGAAGTTGCTGAAAAAGCTCAGCAGGTCTGGCAGCATCTGTGAAGCGAAATCAAAGTTAACATTTCAGGTCCAGTGACGTTTCCTCACTTTCGGCTGTTTCATCAATGACTTTCCCTTCATCACAAGATCAGAAGGAGGAATATTCACTGACGATTGGACAATATTCAGCACCAGTTGCAACTCCATGGGGACAAGGGACAAAAGGTGGGCCCAGCTAGCAATGGGTTACATTCCACGAATGAATAATTTTAAATATCTTGCACTGCAATACCTGGCTCATAAATGAGTTTTTCTTTCTGAAAGACAAGACTTTTAAGGTTAATTCAACCTTACAATTTAAATAATTTTTGCGGAGGAAGTCACTCTCCAAACTTCTTTCACAATAACGTTCAGCATCAGGGTTATTAAACTCCCCAGAATCTGATGTAGGTAATATTCATGCTCATTTCACAGTGTTCTTACAATGAGGAATATTAAACAGTTCAGGGATCGAGAAAAGTGGGATTAGATGAGGGGTGCACCCTGAGACTGATTGGTCAAAATAATGTGTTTCTGTATAAAAACAAACTATAGTTGTTTGTAAGATTGAGCACTTGCACAGTTCACACAAGATGAGGGTATATATTCCCTTAGAAATACCATTGGTTTCTGAAAAGAAAACTTGGTGTAAAGATCTAAGTAAAACGCTCTTGGAGTTAGATCTTACCAATTCTCTGGACAGTGGGTAGAAGAAACCTCATGACTTGTTCAGAATACTGATGGCATTGAGATAAAGGAGGGCTGCAGTTAATGCTGGTTCTCAGGCATTGCTGCAAGATGATTGTAGTGACCCTTTTGAATCCATACCGAGGCATCAGTACTTTTACCAAACACGCAAAAAGAACCTTTTTCCCAATGTTTGAAATTCTCATTACAATAGATCAAACTGGAATACTGCAATGAATGCCATTTAGAGAATACAGCCTTATTAATATCACTCATTATCTTGCAATACGACCTGCACTAATCAGATTAAGCCACTTTCTCATCTGACATTCAGAGGAGTGTGCTTTGGTGTTTATGAAATCAGCTTTGTACTCAGGAATCTCACAGAATGCCATCAAGAAGGCACACATCTTAATTTGAAACCAATAAGCTCATCTTTCAAATGAACCATCATTATATATGTTTCTGCTTGTACACAATGTGGAGTTTAATATGAAAACAAAAGCTAACCAGTTAATCACAGGCAAAGCCACTGATGTGAATCTTTGACAAGACTCTAGTGTCAGCAATTTCGTGCAGTTTGTAGATTTAAGCCCCACTCAAGGAACTTGAGCCCATAATTGAAGCTACTGTATCATACCAAGTGAGTGCTGCACTGGCAGTGGTGCTATCTTTCCAATGAGATGTTACATAGAAACACAGAAAATAGGAGTAGGCCATTCAGCCCTTTGAACCTGCTCCGGCATTCAATATGATCATCCAACTGCCTTGTTCCCGTCTTTGCCCCTTACTCTTTGACTCTTCTCGCCCTAAGAACTAGCTCTAACTCCTTCTTGAAAATACTCAATGATTTGGCCTCAAGCACTTTCTGTGACAGAGAATGTCAAACTATAGTCCTGTCTGCCCATCAGGTGCATCCAATAGTGCTCTCTGAAGAAGAGAAGAAGATTTATCGGCAGTATAAATAGATATTTATCCCTCAGAAATATCATGAAGACATCACCTGGACATGATCAATTTGCTCAGTGTAGGAACTTCCAGTGCACAAATTGGCTGCTGTATTACAACAGTGACAACATGAACAAAGTGCTTCATTAGCTTTGAAGCACTCTGGGACATCTTGAAGCCATGAAAGGTGCGAGAGAGATGGAAGTTTTTGTCTTTCTCTAGGTTTGCAGGTTACAGTGGAGTCCGATGACCATAATCTGACTTCCGATTAGCAATGCAATGAGCAGGGATAATGTCAAACACTTTCTCACTGCTTCTGTGTGCACTTGTGAACTGAATTTTAAAGATTAAAACTAACTGCAAAGTCCTTTTGAAGTGTTGTGTGATTTAGTAGTAAATCTCATGAAGTCACCTGTGCCCTGGGATTAGTTGGAAATAGAAATACTTCCATCCGTGGAGTTTCCTCAAGGACTTTAGAACAGGAATTAGATTTTATTGCCACGTGTACTCAAGTCATGGGGATAGATGAGTACAGTGAAAAGTGTGCAAAGTCCCCGTTCTCCAGCGCCACCTTGGTTACAAATCCAGAGTTTAAGAAAAAAAACAGCAGAAATAAAAGAGCCCAAGAGGTAAGAAAATAGCCAGATCTTAAAGTTTAACCAACCCTAACCATAACCCTGTGTAAAGACGTTTGGAACAATTGGCCACTGTTGCAGAGACGTGGGCCTAGTCACGGCCTGGAGTCTCGGTCAGCCTGCAACTCTCACATTGATCACCAGAAGGAGCCATGTTCTTGTTGCCGTTGACGATGCTGCTGCTGCCCCCGATCGCTGGAAGGAGACGGGATATTATGCTGTTTCCAATCACCGGGACCACCAGGAGGTTACTGCTATTCTGCGCACAGTCCGCTCTCGCTGCTATGATGATGCTGCTGAATGTCCACAAAAAGGCTTCAAAGAAAAGAAAACAAATAAGAAAAAGAGAAAAAGTGAAAACAAGAAAAAAAGGGGAGTGGATGGGCTCTGGGCTCAGCCCTGCTTGTCGTCCCCAGTGTGTGATCCATCCCATTGGCAATAGACCATCAATAGTTTAGCAATTGGCTCATTTCAAATAAAAGGTAACGGCAACCTAATGGATGCTGAGGTTAGATTCCCTGAATTATGTCATTTTCCCATAGTCACAAATCCTGCCCAGACCCTGGGGGGAAGTGAACCACCCTTACCAGCTCATCTCAATGTTAATTTGTTCTGGCTGCCATGAAGATAGAGCAACAGGACAACAGTGACATCTAGTGGCAGGAGTCCATGGACAGAGAAGACCTTCAGAATCAAACTCTACCCTCTGTGTATGTGTATTCAAAAACAAATATTAGCTTACAAAGAGCCCGAGTAGAATCACAGGACAAAAGCCAAGAAAATTCCATCTGTGGACATTACTCCTACACAATCACTTACACCAGGGTGATTTTCACTTGATAACTGCAGCCAACTGCCCGCTTGTTATAAACCGATCTTGATCAGTGGGTGCTGCGTAATGAATATGTAACAGCAGCAAATACCAAGTCATCAGGATTCATGAGCCAAAAGCCTCATTCCCTTTATTCCATCTCTCCCTGACTGATCAAGGTTACCCATTGTGTACACAAGGCTATTTTCAGAAGAGCTCTTGGATGTTTCAAAAGAACTGAAATTGTGTTTAACCCCATGTCACACACTCTGAAGTGTTAGAATAATCTAAGGCTTGCCATCTGATCCACCTGGCATTCTATCCAGCTGTCACCCGACAATAGTTCCTCCATATTCATTCTTTGTCTCTGGGCATCACAGGCAAGGCCAGAATCTGAAGAGGATATTGGTCACCATGGGAGTCTATGTTGGGAAAGTTCTCGATGGTCCTGTTTGGGAGATGCTTTCATCTGCATCTGCAGGAACCACAATACAGAGCAACTTACACCTCTGATTTCTGTGTGACTTGGGAGGAATGTTCGAGGTGATGGTATTCTCACTTGGAACACTGCTCATTCCCCCTGCTCCAGACCCAAACCCGCCTTCCCCCACCATCAGCTCTGACTCCCCTACATCCCCACACTCCTCTCTGACACCCACCCTGCCCTTGCCCCACTGGACATAATTTCTCCCACATACCTCAGCTGAACTGAGACATTGCAGCTCTCAGCTGGTCCCTTTGCCAACCCACCAACTGGCATCTGATCCACCTGGCCTTCTAACCAGCTGTCACCCTACAACAGTTGGCATCTTACCCACTTGCTACCTTACACACCTGGGACCTTATAGATCTGCCACCCTACACACATGGTACCCTGAATACCTGGTGCCCTACCCACCTGGAACCCTACCCACATTGTGCCCCAGCCACCTGGAATCCTACCTACCCAGTACCCTACCCACCTGGTACCCTTCCCACCTGGCATCCTTCCCACCTGGTACCCTTCCCACCTGGCACCCTTCCTACCTGGCACCCAACACTCATGGATCCTACCCACCTGGTTCCTGAACACCTGGAACCCTATCCACCTGGCACCCTATCCACCTGGAATCCAACCCACCTGGCACCCTACCCATCCAGTACCCTACCCACCCAATACCTTACCCACCTGACACCCTACCCAACTGGCACCCCACCCAACTGGTGCCCTACACACCTTGGGCCCTACCCTACCTCTTTTTTTAACACAACCTTAATTTCACTCATCTTACATACTTTCTATTTGACAGCAGCTGTCAAAGTCTGTGATTCAGGACATTTCAGTACAGCGGCTGAGTGCTGGGAAAAACCACGTGGTCTGTCTTCCTCTGACAGCTCTGTTCCCCAAGAGCACTGTCAGGATGGACCTATAGCCTGAGGAAGCCCTGATCAGAATCCCTGTCAGAAATACAGAGGCAGCTATATAAATACAGGCCTCTAAAACATGGGCTTTGGCAAGTCAACTGGGATAAAAAGGGCAACAAGAAATACTCAGATTTTGCAATCAGGTTTTGAACAGTGAAATAAGAATCTCACCACTGAGCTGCAAGAGGTCTATTTGTGCCCATCTTGTTACATTATTGTCTTATTAATACCTGTCTGGGTGAAATTAGCCTGGATTTATTAGGAATGACAATAAAATATCCCAAGGTGCTTCATGCAAGTGTTATAAAATAAAATTCAACACTGAGCCTGAAATAACTCCACAGAGAGCAGTACCATCACCAAGTCACCCTTTATTTCTACATGACCAATCCTTGACTTTAGCCCTGCCTATTCAGAGTCAGCTGTCAGAGTGTCAGTGTCACTGACACTACCTCTTTTTTTTTTTTAGTGCTTATTTTATCCCCAGCACCCATGGTGTGTGTGTGCAGGTGTGAGACACACCTCTCCCTGAACAACTCCAGGGTGTTGGTGGACACCGCGTGCTCCTTCTCCAAGGACACCCGGGCTCTAACATAACCGCGGAAGAGGGGCAGGCAACTCCCTCTTTTTATCTGTCAGCCAGGGCTCCCTGATTGGACCAGATCAACGACCACAATCAGGGAACTCATATTCTATGAGGTCTAGCTGGCTGACCTCATTACCATCACTACGAGCCATATCAGGAGAATTCAGGTCAGATAATCAAAAACTTGGTCAAAGAGGTCAGAGGGAGAACGTGAACTAGAGAGGTGGGGATCTGAAACCAGGCAATTGGAGAGCCTGGACCACCAGCAGATTAAGGCACAGCCATTCAAACAGGAAATGCACAAGGAGGCAGAATTAGAGAGCAACAAAATATTGACAAACTGGAAGCCAGTGAAGGTCAGTGAACAGTGTTGCAATGAGCTGTGAGTTAGGACAGGGCAGCAGAGATTCCAACAATGTCCAGCTTACGGAGTGCAGATTGAACTCAAACAGGGCAAAGTCAAGCCATGTTTTGGAAGTAAAAATAAGTGGATTATATAATAATGCAAATATGAAGGTGAAAGTTCATCATGAGACCTGACAGGACACGATTTAGTCTCAGACTGTTATCAAGGAGAGGGATGGGGTCAGTGACGAGGGGGATCAGAGTTTGGGATGAGGACTGAAAGTCTTGCCAATATTAAATTGGAGGAAATTCCTGCTCCTCCAATAATGTCAGAGAAGCATTCTGAGAGTTTAGCAATAATGTAGATGTCGGGAGAGGCGATGGTGAGGTACGCTCAGTGTAAACAAGAACACCAACCTTTGGATGATGTCACTGAGGGACACCTCCTCACATGCCTAGGTTACCTCAAGTATGTGTTTGTAAGGGTCTTGTAGCACAATGGTCATGTCCCTTCCTCTGGGCCAAGAGAACCAGATTCAAGTCCCACCTGGTCCAGATATGCACCATAATATAGCTAGGCAGTTTAAATAAAAATATCAGCGATTGTATCTTTGAACCTGTGATGTAGGAAATCGAACATGACAGCAAAATGAATATTGGATTGCCCAGCAATCAGCTCCAGGTTCTGGCCGGATGTAACTAAGGAATGATGGTATAGGAGGATGTAGGAATCTGTGACCTGTGTTCTCCTCACCCGAAGCTGACAGCTTCAACTCTTGGGCAACTGAGAGTACCTTAATTCACAAAATAACGCCTTTGGCAGTATCAAACCTGCCCCTGAGCCACAAGGGTGTTGGTGAGTCAGCTGGAAAAACAGGGCAAGATTCTCAATCTCAAGGGGAAATATTCAGATTCTGCAATCAGGTTTTGGACTGTGAAATGAGAATCTCGCCAGTGAGCAGCGAGGGGTATGTTTGTGTAGATTTTGTGGCATTAATATGCTATTAATACCTAGCTTCAACACATTAGTCCGCAGTTCCTTATTCTCCCACTTCAATGTTCTTTGTTTAGTTTTTGTCACTTTCACTGCTGCTGGATGAAAATGACTGCTTTCAACCATTGGAAGGTTTTCCATTATCTCCTATATTAAACAGAGAAAAGATATAGAAGTACACTGGACACTGGGGAAAGATGAATACTCCCTGAGACAGGGCTCTAAGATGAGTCAACACTCAGGGGATGGGTAATTTTTGTATTTTTATGCCGGCAGCTGCAGTTACAGTGCTTATTGCTCAACAAGGTGATGATGTAAAATAAACAGTACCTTTATGAAAATGTATTTGTATTTAAAGCAAGGATCAGTACAGTATAGGAACAGGCCTTTCGGCCCACCATCTGATCTGCATATATTTGCAAAGACTCTGTGCTCAGAGAATGTTTTGCTTTCAGTTCCCCATACCACAACTCGCACTGTGAAGGGGCTGCTCTGGACTGGCATAGTCTCACCTGGCTTTCAACCTAAGAGGGAAGGGAGGGGCATCATAAGGGCACATTGAACAGTACTTTGGGAAATCCCTCACCAGGGATCATGAAGAGACATCTTCCGTGGAACCCCCCCCCCCCCCCACCCCGAACTTGACAATTGAACAATTTCCCAGGAAAATGCATCCCGGTTACAGCTGACTCATCTCTCTCAACAATGGCATGAAAATTGAATAAATTCTTCACATTAACCTAAAACATAATTGGTCAAAACAAAGGAGGTGTATGTTAGGGCTGTTGCAAACGCTCCGTTGTGAATGTTTGAACTGCTCAGACTTTAATCCATTGATTTTCTTTGATATGAAATCTCCCATTGAACATTAATATTCTTCTTGTTCTCTGGTAATCATTCCGCTGCTCATGAAATTTGAGATTGTGAAGTTGTTTGAGACCCAATATCATGAATGACTTGTGAATCTGATGGTTGGTGAAATAACTCGAAAGAGGCTGGTATCCCGTCACCAAGTCACCCTGTATTTCCACGTGGAGAGTCATTGACACTGATCCAGCTCCCTCAGAGCCAGCCCTCAGAGTGAACAGGATGTCTGACACTCTTGTTTTTATCTGTCAGCCAGGGCTCCCTGATTGGACCAGATTAACAGGCCTAAGCAGGGAACTCATATTCAGTGAGGTCCATCTGACTGACCTTGCTCCAATCACTACAGCGCAGAGACATGCAGGTGTGAACATCAGAGTGAATTGCTGCATTTGAATAGTAATGGGAGGTATCATTGATGATGAAACCCAGTAGCAGAGAAGCTCCCTGCTGTAATTTACTTAAAGCTGAAAATAAATCTCAGAATTATTGAATCTGTATATAACTGACAGAAACACCTCCACCAGTCTTTGTCTCTCCAGGAATCATCCAGTCTTGTCCTATTCTCCTGCCCACTCCTCACATTCATTATGCCTCACCTGTTTTCAGACATACCATCTCACTTCCTTCAAGAAGATATTGTGGACTCTGTTTCAACAGCTTGTGACAAGGGTCCTGCGTTCTAATCATCCCCTTGGTGAATGATATCAGAGTCCTCTTTGTTTTGTTTTGTGATTGATGGTGGAAGCAGATTCCTAGAACGTTCTCCAACAAGGTCAACCTGTAGTGTTCTGATCAACTGAAAATCTCTAACATCTTAAATCTCTCCTCATCTCTGGTATCATCCACTGAGTTTCCACTATACCTTCATCATTGTATTTATATACTTGCTATAATGAGGCAGCAGAAAACCGAAGGCAGCTCTCCAACTATGACTCAAGTCTTTGTGCAATTTCCTTGTCATCGTGTTTCTGATTTGAATTGATTTGATTTATTGTGACATGTACCTAATTTATGAAGGTGCAGAGGTGTATTGTTCCTTTAAAAGAGATTGGAAGCTGGCATGGACTTATAGAGGCACAGAGCATACTGAAAGAAGTTAAAATATAATATTTGACTGTGAAACCAATAGTGCAGATGAGTTGCCATCATACAAAAACAAATTCAAATTCGGCCAATCAATTTGAATTATGCGCCAAGCTACCAAAATCCAATCAAATTTGAATTCAATATTTTGATAATATTAAAACCAATGAAACAATCCAATGTTTTGTGGTATAAAACTGGACATGTTGAACAGCTAGGGGGAGAACTGCCAAAGACCAGCAAATGGTGACTGCTAGCTGAAGAGCTGTCTAAAAGATACCTGTCTGTGGGGAGTTTGCGCAGCAGAACATCAAGGCTGAGCTGGAGAGAATCTACAGAGGAAAATCTACAGAGGGAGAATCGGCAAAGGGAGAATCGGCAAAGGGAGAATTGGCAAAGCTGACTGGTTTTGAAATGTGATTATTTTCTTTTTGTAAATCTTATTTGGGATTTTTTATCGGACCAGTATTGTAGAGTGGGAGGTAAAAGATAGGTTTAGAAAAAGGAGTTGTAAATACTTGTTGGTTTTAATATTCTCTGTTGGACTTAAAGAATAACGTTGTCAATTTTTACTTTAAGTAGTGACCTCTGGGATAGTTCTTTGCCTCTCGAACTTTAACAGATTACAGACGGGCTGAATCTTTTCTGTGTGGCTGGTTCAAATTGACAGAGGGGTTTACCCTACATCGTAACAGATTAGATTTGATTACTTACAGTGTGGAAACAGGCCCTTCGGCCCAACAAGTCCACACCGACCCTCCGAAGAGCAACCCACCCAGATCCATTCCCCTACATTTACCCCTTCGCCTAACATTACGGACAATTTAGCATGGCCAATTCACCTAACCTGCACATTTTTGGACTGTGGGAGGAAACCGGAGCACCTGGAGGTGCACCCTGCAGACACGGGGAGAATGTGCAAACTCCACACAGACAGTTGCCTGAGGCAGGAATTGAACCTGGGTCTCTAGCGCTGTGAGGCAGCAGTGCTAAACACTGAGCCCAAATAGCTTGGAGGCTTTTGTTTGCAATTTGAACTGGTTTAGACAGATCCAGTCTGAGATTTGTAGAGATTTGAATAGATTTGAGGTATGGCAAATTAAACACTTGCAGGTTAGTGTCCTAGATTTTTAAATAAACGTAGGTGAGACAATTTGTTTAGTTTTGGTGACTTATGGTTAAATTAAAATTGCCCGTAGTGTTTGGTCATTGGTTAAATGTAGGGGAATGGGTCTGGGTGGGTTGCTCTTCGGAGGGTCGGTGTGGACTTGTTGGACCGAAGGGCCTGTTTCCACACTGTAAGTAATTTAATCTAAAAAGTGAGAGAAATGGCTCTTAAATTTCCTAAAGTGATTCTGGGATTTGAAGATGATTCTCAAATTTGCCAAGAAAGTTTGGAAGGAAAGGAAAAGGCCATACTTTTAGCATTAGCAAAGAGGTTAGACTTGGGTTTAACCAAGGACAAAAGTAAAGCTGAAATGGTCAGGGAATTACTCAAACACTTAGGTGTGTCAGTGAAGCAGACAAGTGCATTTAAAAACTTAAATTACAATTGAGGAAATAGAGTTGAAAGATAAACAAAGGGAGAGAGAAAGAGAAAGAGAGAGAGAGAAAAGAGAGAGAGAAAAGAGAGAGAGAGAGAGAGAAAGAGAAGGTTCCTAGCCGAGTAAAAACAGAGAGAATTTGAACTTGAGAAGTTGTGACTTAGTCAGCAAAGTCAAATTAACAGGATGAAGATTAAAAGAGAAGGTAGTGATATATATGAATATGTCAAAACTGTCAGATTTAGATGAGAAAGATGTTGAAGCCTTCTTTATTTCATTTGAAAAATTGGCTAGGCTGATGAAGTGGTCTGAGGCTTTATGGGTAATGCTAGTTCAGACTAAACTGGTAGGCAGAGCGAGTGAGGTATCTGCCGTGATGTCACATGAGGGGTCAAGAGATTATGCAGATGTCAAGCAGGCCATTTTAAGTGCTTATGAATTGGTACCAGAAGCGTATAGACAGCGGTTCAGAAACATAAAGAAGGAACCAGCTCAGACTTATGTTGAGTTCGAAAGAATTAAACATAGTCAGTTTGATAGATGTGTGCATGCTTCCAGTCAGGTTTGGCCCTGTGAGGGATTCAAATTGGGAGAAGGGGAGATCCTACACTACAAAACAAAGAGTAGAGAACACTGATAAGAGTTTACCACACATTAAAAACGAAGCCCAAGAGGATGGACAGGAGGTGATAGGCCTCAGGTGTTTCCACTGTAATGGAGTGGGACTCAGAAAATTTTGGTGGGCGGCACGGTGGCACAGGTGGGCGGCACGGTGGCACAGTGGTTAGCTCTGCTGCCTCACAGCGCCAGAGACTCGGGTTCAATTCCCACCTCAGGTGACAGACTGTGTGGAGTTTGCACGTTCTCCCCGTGTCTGCGTGGGTTTCCTCCGGGTGCTCCGGTTTCCTCCCACAGTCCAAAGATGTGCAGGGTCAGGTGAATTGGCCATGCTAAATTGCCCGTAGTGTTAGGTAAGGGGTAAATGTAGGGGTATGGGTGGGTTTCGCTTCGGCGGGTCGGTGTGGACTTGTTGGGCCGAAGGGCCTGTTTCCACACTGTAATCTAATCTAATCTACAATGCCGGTGGTTTCAGAAAGGCTCTGGGAAAGGGTGTTCTCATTACCAGAAGGTGGGACACATAAAGTCACAGCACTGGTCATTAAAGAAAGGCACTGTGGGAAAAGGTGTGGGAAAAGAAGCTAAGCCAGTGACATTAGTGAAAGTAGTAAAGGAAACCCCAGGGAATAACGAGGAGCTGTAAGAGAGTGCACAGCCTAGACAGGGCCTTGGAATGGAGTTAGTACCTGATCTCTATAAAGCATTTGCCTCTGTGGGTAAAGTTTACTCAGAAAGAACAGGGGGAGAAGGGCAAGACGTTATAATTTTGAGAGATACAGGGTCTAACCAGTCGCTGATAGTAAGAGATGGGTGAATTTGTACTCTTTCTGCTCTGTTATCTGAGAGTGTGGTAATTTGTTGGATAGATGGACAGAAATCCAGCATTCTCCTATGTAAGGCCATGTTCGAGTGTCAACTCAAGACTGGGGAAGTTACAGTGGGAGTGATTGACACAGTGTCAGTTCCAGGAATTCAGTTTGTTCTTGGGAATGATTTGGCAGGATCCAAGGTGGGAGTGACACCCCTTGTTGTGGAGAAGCCCAAGGAAGACCAAGACACTGAGGAATTACAACAGAAATATCCTGGTATTTTACCAGACTGTGTAGTGACAAGATCCCATGATAATAAGTCACAGCACGAAGTAAAAACTAAAGAAAAAGATGAAGGAGTTGAGGTTCAGTTAGCGGACATCCTGTTTGATGTAATGGTGCAGGAAAAACCTGAACAGGCAGAGGGTCAGACAGGAGTGTTTAGTTCTGAGGCTGAAGGACTTGTAACAGAAAGACAAGATGATAAAAAATATATATGCGGATGTGTACTCTGAAAAGGAAGCAGAGAATATTCCGGAGGGTTATTATATGAAAGATAGAAGCCTAAGACGGAAATGGAGACCACAGCAGGTTAGTGCAGAGGAGAAATGGGCCGAAGTGTTACGGGTTGCACATAAACTACCTGTAGGAGGTCACCTAGGGGTACAAAAACTCAGGCACGGGTACAGAAACATTTTTATTGGCCTGGAATGCACAAGGATGTGGTTAACGTTTGCCATACGTATCATACATGTCAAATGGTAGGTAAGCCACAGGCAGTAATAAAACCACCATCTTTGTTGCCAATTCCTGCACTTGAAGAACCTTTCATGCGGGTTATCATTGATTGTGTAGGTCCCCTCCCGAGAACGAAAAGTGGGAACCAGTACTTGTTAACCTTACGGGATGTATTTCCCTGATTTCCGGAGGAAATTTCATTACGGAGTATCAAGGCAAAAAGGGCAGTAGAGGAGTTATAGCTTTCTTCACACTGTATTGCCTACCCAGAGAGATTCAGTCGGACCAAGGGTCAAATTTTACTGCGAGGCTGTTTAAGGAGGTTATGGATAGCTTAGGTATACAGCATTTTAAATCCAGTGTGTATCATCCTGAATCCCAGGGAGCCTTAGAAAGGTGGCATCAGACCTTGAAGACCATGTTGAGAGAATCCTGTCAGGATTATCCGAATGACTGGGATAAAGGAATCCCATTCGTATTGTTCGCCATTAGAGACGCCCCAAGTGAATCTATTCAGTTCACTCGCTTTGAGTTAATATTTGGGCATGAAGTGAGAGGCCCTTTGAAATTTATTAATGAAAAATTGACAAGACCAAAATTGGAGATTTTACACTTGGACTATGTATTGGAGGTGAGGGAGAGATTAAATCGAGTAGGTGAGTTCGCTAAACAGCACCTAAAGAGGGCACAGCATAGAATGAAGCAGGTGGCAGATAAAATCTCAGAGTCTCGGATATTTTCCCAAAGGGATGACATGTTAGTACTGACACCAGTGATAGGTGATCCCTTCAAAGAGAAAGAACTGGAGAAACTGGTGTTAGTTACTGTCCCGCAGAGAGAGGAATCAAATTCTGATGGTGTGGATTTTGATGTGCCTCAAATTATGTTTAAAAATGAAGATGTCCTTGAGAAGTGGGATAGGTTAGTGAGCTATCTGTCTCAGGAGTATAGAATGCAGTTAAAAGGTTTGTATAAGGACATATGTAAGAATCAGATGGGGAGGACTAATGCTATTGTACATGAAGTAGAAGTAGGGAATACTGTTCCAATAAAACAACACCCCTATCGACTTAATCCTTTCAAAGCCAGACAGATCCAATTGTCAAAGCAGCTTTGACAAAGGGTCAGATAGACTTGAAATGTCAGCTCCTTTCTCTCCTTACAGATGCTGCCAGGCCTGCTGAGATTTTCCAGCATTTCTGTTTTGGTTTCAGATTCCAGCAGCAGCAGTAATTTGCTTTTATTTAGTTACATCACTAAGTTGGATTTACAGCGTAGTTACTGGCAGGTAAATTTATTAGAGACGGCGAAATACATTTCTGTTTGTAACCCCAAATGGGCTATATCAATTTAAAGTGATGCCCTTTGGAATGAAAAACTCACCCGCCACCTTCCAAAGACTCATGAACAGAGTTGTGGCTGGGTTAACAAACTGTAGTCTATCTGGAGTGATGTGTAGTAAATCCTGGAAAGATCACATGGTACAGTTGGCAGAGCTCTTTGAACAAGTACAACAAGCAAAACTGGTAATAAACTTAAACAAAACTGAATTTGCAAAAGCAGAGGTGACGTTCTTGGGACATAACATTACTCATGAAAGGTTGACCCCATGGAATGCAAAGAGGAAGACCATCGAGGAATTTCCACAACCACCCTTGAAGGAAGAGGAACTTCTTGGGACTCAGCGGATTCTATCGGAAGTTTGTTCCAAACTTCAGCAGTGTAGTGGCACCGTTAACTGTTTTGCTGAAAAAGAACGCGGGCGGCTCAGTGGTTAGCACTGTTGCCTCAAAGCACCAGGGTCCCAGGTTCGATTCCAGCCTTGGGCAACTGACTGTGTGGAGTTTGCACATTCTTCACGTGTCTGCATGGGTTTCCTCCGGTGCTCTGGTTTCCTCCCACAGTCCAAAGATGTGCAGGTCAGGTGAATTGGCCATGATAAATTGCCCATAGTGTTAGGTGCAGTAGTCAGAGGGAAATGAGTCTGGGTGGGTTACTCTTCGGAGGGTCAGTGTGGACTGGTTGGGCTGAAGGGTATGTTTCCACACTGTAGGGAATCTAATCTAATCTAAAATGCAAAGTTTCGGTGGACAGAACAATGCCAGAAGGCAATCGACCATTTGAAAGGAATATTAACCACCAGTTTTAGCTACACCAAACATTTCAAAATCTTTTAAAGTTGCTGCCGATACTAGTTACATAGCAGTTGGAGCTGTACTGCTACAGGAAGATAAGGATGGTTTTGAACTGCCAGTTGGTTACTTTTCAAAGAAACTCAATACCCACCAGAGAAAATACACCACGATTGAAAAAGAATTATTGAGTTTGCTACTGGCCTTAGAACATTTTAATGTGCACGTCACAAACAATGTGTTGGAGATGGTAGTGTACACGGATCACGATCCTCTTACATTCTTGGAATGCTTTAAAGACAAGAATACGTGATTATTTCTTTGGAGTCTTATGTTACAGACTTTTAATTTACATATTGTACATGCTGGGGATCGTAAGAATGTAATCGCAGATGCGTTATCGCGGGTTTAACTGATAAAGTATAGATAAGATTGATAGCTATTCAATGTTATAGTTATGTGGGAAGATGTTAATATGAATTCAGATTAAAGTCATATACATGTCATGATATTGTGGTTAAGGTATAGAGACAAAGAAAAAGCAATTTTTTCATTATGATGGTTCATGTTTTCTTAAGGGGGGAGGTGTTATGAAGGTGTAGAGGCTTACTGTAACTTTAAGAGATACTGGAAGCTGGCATGGACCTATAGAGGCACACAGCATACTGAAAGAAGTTAAAATATAACATTTGACTTTGAAACCATTAGTGCAGATGAGTTGTCATCATACAAAAACAAATTCAAATTTGGCCAATCAATTTAAATTATGCCTCAAGATACCAAAATCCAATCAAATTTGAATTTAGTATTTTGATAATATTAAAACCATTGAAACAATCTGATATTTTAGGGTATAAAACCGAACATTTTGAACAGCTAGGGGGAGAACTACCAAAGACCAGCAAAGGTCGACTACTAGCTGAAGAGCTCTCTAAAAGGTCCCTGTCTGTGGGGAGTTTGAGCAGCAGAACATTGAGGCTGACCTGGAGAGAATCTACAGAGGGAGAATCGGCAAAGGGAGAATCGGCAAAGGGGGAATCGGCAAAGGGGGAATCGGCAAAGGGGGAATCGGCAAAGGGAGAATCGGCAAAGTCGACTGGTTTTAAAATGTGATCTTCTTTTTGTAAATCTTAACTGGGATTTTTTTACCAGTATTGGCGAGTGGGAGGTAATAGATAGGTTTAGAGAAAGGAGTTGTAAATACTTGTTGGTTTTAATATTCTCTGTTGGACTTAAAGAATAACGTTGTCAATTTTTACTTTAAATAGTGACCTCTGGGATAGTTCTTTGCCTCTCGAAATTTAACAGATTACAGACGGGCTGAATCTTTTCTGTGTGGCTGGTTTAAATTAGCAGAGGGGTTTACCCCATGTCATAACATTAAACACAGTGAAAAGCTTTGTTTTGTGATCAGTACAGGCAGATCATAGGGTGCTTAGACAGAGTGAGGCATACAGGCACAGGAGGTGTACAAAGCAGGATCAACCTTAGCAAGATCAACATTATTTGAAGTTATAGAATTCATTTTTCAGTCTAATAACACCATGGAAAAAGCTGTTCTTGAACCTGTTGGTGTTTGTGTTCAAGCTTCTATATCCTCTGTCTGATGGAAGACGTTGTAGGAGAGCATTATAGAGGGAGGAGGGGTCTTTAATTATGTGGCAACCTTTCCACAACAACAGGAGGTGTAAATGGAGGCCATGGATGGAAGATTTGCTTCCGCAATGGTCTGGGCTGTCCACATAACCTTTTGTAGTTTCTTACTGCCTTGGGCAGAGCAGTTGCCGTACCAGACCATTATGCAGCCAAATGCTTCCTATGATGCATCTGTGAAAGTTTGGTGAGTGACTTGTGGACATGCCAAATTTCCTAAGCCACCTGAGGAAGAAGAGACGTTGTTGTGCTTTCTTGCCCATCACATCTACATGAGAAGTCCAGGACAAGTTGTCGGTTCTTGTCACTCCGAGGAACTTGATGCTCTCATCGGCGCTACACCTCCATTCCATTGATGCAGATAGGGGCGTGCATGCCCTCCTCCTTTCTTCATGAAGTCAACCATCCTACTCACACTGAAACTTCCATTACTGCTTCCTGGCACCATTGCGGGTGTGTTGTTTCCCTTTAGCTTAGATTCTCACTTCCCAATCAAGCACGCAGAGGAGGAATTTTCAAACCTGACCTTTAAGGGAAATGAATCTAGCCCCTCCGGTTTTTGGCGCATGGGTGGGGGCTAGATTGGATCCATAAGATATAGGAGCTGAAATAGGCCATTCAGCCCATTGGATATGCTCTGCCATTCAATGAGATCAAGCCTACTTTGATAAACCTCGATTCACTTTCCTGCACTTTCCTTTATTGATGTAAAAGTCTCTCTACCTCAGGCTTGAATATACTTAATGACCCAGCCTTCTGTGGTAAAGAGCTCCACAGATTAATAACTCTCTGAGCAAAGGAATTCCTCCTCATCGTTACCTTAAATAGGGCAACCCTTTGTTCTGCGGTTATGCTGTCTGGTCCTAAACTCATCCTCAAGGGAAAACAACCTTTCTGCAGCTACCCAGTCAATTCTCCAAGAACCTTTATAGAGTCATAGGGTCATAGAGACGTAAAGCTTGGAAACAGACCCTTCGGTCCAACCCGTCCATGCTGACCAGATATCCCAACCCAATCTAGTCCCACCTGTCAGCACCCGGCCCATATCCCTCCAAACCCTTCCTATTCATATACCCATCCAAATGCTTTTTAAATGTTGCAATTGTACCAGCCTCCACCCTTTCCTCTGGCAGCTCATTCCATACACGTACCACCCTCTGCGTGAAAAAGTTGCCCCTTAGGTCTCTTTTATATCTTTCCCCTCTCACCCTAAACCTATGCCCTCTAGTTCTGGACTCCCCGACCCCAGGGAAAAAGACTTTGTCTATTTATCCTATTCATGCCCCTCATAATTTTGTAAATCTCTATTAGGTTACTCCTCAGCCTCCGACGCACCAGGGAAAACAGCCCCAGCCTGTTCAGCCTCTCCCTGTAGCTCAAATCCTCTGTTTGTTCTTCTGAACTCCAATGCATACAGGCTCAACCTCTTCAGCCTCTCCTGACAAGAAAAGCCCTCCATGTCTGACAGCCATCTAGTGAACCTTTCCTGGAATGCCTACAATACCAGTACATCTTTCAAATATTAGGGGCTGAAAACTGACCCCAGTATTCCAGCTGTGGTCTGACCAATTCATTATGTAGATTTAGCAGGACTTTCAGACCTCTTTGCTCCATTCCCTTTGAAATTATGACCAACATTCCATTTCTTTTCTCAGTTACCTGCAGAATCTAATGCTAGTTTTTTCTGTGACTTGTGAACAATGACCCCCAAATCCCCGCAGCCTTCTGCAGTCTTCGTCCATTTAGATAATATTCAGTTCCTTTATTGTTCCTGACAAAGGGTATAATCTCAATGTTGTCACATTGTATTCCATCTATCGTGTATTTTCCCACTCACTATCCTGTGTATACTCACCGAAACCAGGGTTCTGAAGAGTCATATCGGACTTGAAACATTGACTGCTTTTTCTCCAAAAATGCTGCGTTTCTCCAACATTGTTTTTGTAAGCTGTCTACATTCCTCTGCAGTCTCTTTCTGTCATTCTCACTACTCGCCTTCCCACCAGCACTCCTGTTAATTCACTTTTGCTTCTGCTCAGATCTCCAAGATCCGTGCACAGCAGTAACCTCCAAAACTGGACTCAATGCTTCTAACTCCATTGCCTCACTGATCATGACATGCAGACCTTAACGGAGGCTAATGTGTGATATCTTATCAAATACTATCAAAAATCCAAATACATTACATCCACTGCATCCCTTTAACTATGCTGCTTGTTACTCCTCAAAGAATTCTAGTAAGTTTGTCATGCATCATTTCGCCATCATGAAGACACAATAATCACATGAACACTCTGCTATTATGTGTTTTATAATGCACCTAATATTTTTTTCAAATAATACATGTTAAACTAACAAGCCAAAGGGACCTGTTTCTTTGTGTCTGCTTCACTTTTTGAATAAAGATGTTACATTGGCAGTTTTCCAATCCTCTGGATTTTTTACAGCATCTAAGAATTCTTGGAAGATTACTAGCAGTTCATCTATTATCACTGTAGCTACTTCTTTTAATATCCTCAGATATTTCCCATCAGATCCAGGGGGCCTATTAGTCTTTGGTGCTATTAGTTTCTGTAGTACATTTTCTCTAGTGATAACTTGAAGTAGGGGCAGGTAACTCTAGAAGAACAGCAGTATTGCAGTGTTTGGAGATGGGCTTGGCCTGTCTCTAGAATCAGCACAATATCCAACATCTAAAAATAAATTGTGAAAGAATGCTTCAGCGTCCATCCCTTCGGCACCTTATGCCCCATCTTCTAACTCCTGCCTCAGATCCTCATGCCAAGCTCTGCCCTTTTCTCCACCCAATGTGGCTATAACACCCTCCCTGCCAACAGCAGTTCGATACCAACTCAATCTAATCAATCAAGTTTTATAAAATGAAGTGTCTTTTGTGAAGCTCATCAAAGAGCCACTGCAGGGAGTGGTGTCCTCCAACTGAGTTTCTGCTGCCTCTATCTCCATCTTCGAGTCCAAATCCTAGTAGACCTCAGGACTGGCTCTTGAGTTTTTAGTGGGCAGAGATTCGTTAAGTGGTCCGCATCTCCCGGTTTAAGATCTCTGTCTGGCCTATGCCCATTGTGGCCTCTTTTCTGGCTGCCTTGATTTAATTCAAACTCACCGCCCAAGATTGGGAAAGTCAAGCTTGGCCTACTCCGAAGGCTTAGGTCTACCAATAGTTCCATTGGGACCACTGCCATCATCGTGTGAGCCGTTGTCCTGTTGTTGATGAGGAAACGTGCAAGTTTCCTTTTCCAAACACCCCATAGTTTGTTTCCTCACACTCTTTTAGAATACCTGGACTGCCCACTCAGCTGGAAGGCTTGAGGATGGGGTGGTAGGGTGCCATGGGGATATGCCTTACCTGTTTGTCTCATCAAGGTCTAAAACTAAACCTCACCAACTCCTACACCTCCCGCCTCCCCGTAGGGAAATGGGATCCCACTGTCTGTTATAAGGACATCAGGGATTGGTGGAGTTCTTCTGTGGTGTTGAAAGAGATAGTAGAGACCATTCAGTGATGTTGATCCATTTTGAGTGGGTGTCGATAAGGATTACGTATTAATGTCCTGCGAAATCTGCATGTACCCGTACCCATGGTCTTCCCACCCATTCCTATGAGGCTGCTGCTGAGGCCTCCTGGTTTTCCAGGCAGGTTTTGCACCACTTGACCAAGTTCTGGATATTTGTGTCTGTGCCAGGCCACCAAGCATAGCTACTTGCAAGCATTTTCATGATCGTCAGATGCCAGCTGCAGCAAAACGCATTAAAATCCTCCTCTAAACTCTCCACGTTATTTTGCAGTCATCCAAATAGACTGCTACCCCAGGCACCCCTTGGAGGATGTTCTCCATCATCCTTTGAAAACTGGCACAAGCCAAAAATACCCCAAAGTGAGTGAACTCATACAGTCCTCTGTAAATATTTATAGTAACATACTTCCTGGTTGACAGCTCAAGTTGCATTTGGAGGTAGAGGTGACTCATATCCAATTTGGAAAATCCATTCCCCACCCTGACAGCTTTTCATACAAGTCTTCTACGTCTGTCTAATCCATCTATCTCTTTGTCGACCTAACCTTCACAGAGATTAACCGAGTTATCAGGTTTTAAAACTGGGAGAACTGGTGCAGCCCATTCGGAAATTGGTCCGAGCTGTATGATGCCCAGCTCTTCGAAATGTTCCAGTTCAGCCTTAACTCTTGCACATAGGCCAGAGGGGACAGGCCATTCCTTGAAGGATATAAGCTGGGCCTCTGGGTCTACACAGATCTCGGCCCTCTTGTCTTTTATCTTCCACAGGCCATCTTGGAACACTTTGGGATAGTTCCCAATGGCTTCATTATAGATCACCAGTTCCACCTCTTTTAAAGATCTGTTGCCAATCCAGGCATTTTTTCTGTAGCCAGTCCAGACCTTGCCCTTATACCACCATTGAGGGGAAGTGGACTGTCCATTGCCCCTGGGTAACTGGGGTTACAGTTGTCTCAATAATATTTAAGGGTTTCCCAGTGGATATGGCCAATCTTACCTTCGTGTTTCACAGGATGCCCCATCAGAGTTTCCAAAAGATTTTCTCCCCAACCTTAGATCTAGCAGTATCTGTGTCTAGCCCCATGCTTATGGGGTGGCCATTTACCTGGATTTTTATCATATTTGGGGTCAGTGATACAATGTAACTGTATCAATTCCTCAATCCTCGAACTGATTAATTTGCAAAGCCCAGACTTGGGGTGGCTTCCCCCTTCGGCCTGGCGTACATACGTTGCCTGTTGTTTCGGTCGCCTTTTCTGGGACAGACCCGATGACCACAAGTGTGGCATAGATGTTCTTACTCCTCACTGTAGTATGGAGAAACCTCCTGCCCTGTTCTGGAACCTTGCCACCTCCCATTCCAATCACCATTCCCATTCTGCAGCCGGGAGTATTATCGGTTGGGAACTTGTCCGTGCCATATGGAACTGTCCGAGACTGAGGATTGGACCATCTATTGGTCCCTGAAGCTCCTGACCCCCTTTTCCTGAGTTTTCAAGAAAAAGGGCTTTCTTCAGGTCCAGAGCTGGTTCAGTCAGGAGATTCTTTTGGGCTTCAGTGTTATTAATTCCACAAGGAGTTTGTAAGGATTACCACAAGTGCCCAAGTACAGGATTCTGCCATTCCACACCTCCCAAACTCCCACACCCCCCAAACTCCCACACCTCCCAAACTCCCACACCCCCCAAACTCCCACACCTCCCAAACTCCCACACCCCCCAAACTCCCACACCTCCCAAACTCCCACACCCCCCAAACTCCCACACCTCCCAAACTCCCACACCCCCCAAACTCCCACACCTCCCAAACTCCCACACCCCCCAAACTCCCACACCTCCCAAACTCCCACACCCCCCAAACTCCCACACCTCCCAAACTCCCACACCCCCCAAACTCCCACACCTCCCAAACTCCCACACCCCCCAAACTCCCACACCTCCCAAACTCCCACACCCCCCAA
>NC_057731.1:2313792-2325801 GCF_004010195.1 Chiloscyllium plagiosum | reverse complement strand
GGTACATTAACAACATTTAAAAAGCATTTGAACAAATAAAGAACATGTTTAGAAGGATATAGGCCAAGTGCAGGAAAAAGGGATTAGCGTGGAAGGACAGTTTGGTCGGACCAGTTTGGATCAAAGGGCCTGACTCTATGACTCTACCTCCATCCATGTTCCATCGCTGCCTCCTTCACTGCCCCACCTGCAGTACCAGAAGTGGTCACGACCAGCTCTTGGCACTGCCAGGATGTCTCGAGTTGTCAATCTGATGGAATGGAGAAGTCCTACTTGACCCTTGACCCTGAGGGGCAAACATCCATTTTCTTAGTCAGTGTTCGCCAACGTTTCAGTCAGGGCAGCTCTGAGCAGTTCTCCGCCATCCACTCCCACACATTTTGTAAAACATCATTTTATTTTATTGTAATGGCCTTATTGGCAAACTATTTACATCTCTCCGTAAGTATGAAAAGAGGTGGGACTTGATGCCTTCCCGGTAAGTGGGCTGTAATTTGAACAGCACTGGGAGTAGCTGGCTGTTAGCCTATCTGGCCTTTAGTCAACTGACATCCTTCAGTGGCCAATTTCACCACCTTTAACATTTTCAAGATCGTGACCATTCACTGCATGAAAATGGTAATTTGTAGTAACACCTTCATGGGATCTGGGCATCGCTGGCTGGGCCAGCATCTATTGCCCATCCCTTGTTGCTCTTAAAAAGCTTCCTTCTTGAACGCTGCAGTCCTTACAATGCCCTTAGGGCGGAAATTCCAGGATTTAGACCCAGTGACCAGCTGCGAGAGTGGGAATGGGCAGCCCAGAGTGGCAGGGGTTGGGTGTGTGTGGGGTGGGGGGCGGGGGCAAGTGAGGCAATGTTGAGCCTGGAGCAGGGGAGGTCACGCCCTTGTGTGAGCCCAGCATTGGCAGGTGCTTATGGACTGTAGTGTTGAACTGTTAACTGTCAATCTTTGTATTTCTACCTTTTAGTAAACAGGAATGCAGGGGGCAAGTGAGGCAATGTTGAGCCTGGAGCAGGGGAGGTCACGCCCTTGTGTGAGCCCAGCATTGGCAGGTGCTTATGGACTGTAGTGTTGAACTGTTAACTGTCAATCTTTGTATTTCTACCTTTTAGTAAACAGGAATGCAATGCTTAACATTTTAACTTTGTTTATCATATTTCTCTCCTTTGTACCAAAATTTGGTACCTCTGTACATTTGCAACTAAGATGGCACCATAACTGGTGACTTGTAAACTTTTCACCGTACTCATGTGAGTACATGTGACAATAAAACCAATTCAATTCAATTCCAATCCTTAGCTAGAAGCCTCAATAGAATATCCAATGTTTCAAAAGATCAAAATTTTCAGGGTTTGCAGCATTAATTGGGTAATTGTACATCATTATATTCATCCAGTGTTTAAATCATAAATTGAATTTGTCATGGAATAATCTTTACCAATGCATGAGATGAACCTTTGAACTGATCCAGTGTAAAGGTCTTCTAAAAGAAGCAGTGCATGATTAGGTTAGCTGTGACTTGGAACAACAAAAGGTTAAATCCCATTTCACGTTTCCTTGTTCATCTCCCATTTCCTTCACTTCCACTGGACCCTTGGGAGCCTAAACCCTAAACTCTGGAAATCCTTCCTTTAATCTCTCCCACATCCCCTCTCTTCTGGGATGTGAATTGACACCTGCCTCTTTGAGAAAGCTTTCAACCATCCTGCTTTAAAGTTTATCTTCATTGGATCAGAGTCAAACAGGGGAGCACCAGTGAATAGTTCACTCTTTTAAAGATGCTACATAAATGCAAATTGTAGTATTTGTTTTAAATCAAATGGAATTCTGTACACTTTAGATCAAATCTTTATGCTCAAAAGAAGATTATGTTTCCTGTTCAGCTGAAATTTGTAGCCATAACACACTTGCTTAGTGCTTAGTAAAGAGCAGCTTTAGTGAAACGTACTATAATGTGATATAATATTTCTCTTGGCCCTCTCCAGACACTATTGAAATGTATGGACCAGTGAGTTATAAAAATCTATGAGGATTACTACAGACAACATGTTTATCAGTGTTAGTGAGGGGGAACTGAAGAAAAATAAACCACACCAGCAACTGTGCAGTCAATGATTAACACTATAAATAATACTAAAGAACCTGCTATCATATTGTCAACATTGAAACAAGCTGATCTGACTGACATTGCTCTTTATTTTATCATTAAACTGTGTGTCATAGCTTTGGAAGCATTGCAGATAGAAAGAAATGGAATATTCAGCACAATTTGTCGAGGACAGGCTCACTTTATTTTTCAATTACGTTTTCTGGAAAAACATGTGATACTTACAGTTCATGCGTGGCACATTTATTCCAGATGAAAACTGTATATCGGAGGATGTTTCAAACATTAATTTTGTTACTGTGAATTCCTACTGTCTGAACTGTAACTGAAATGATTTGATGAAGCAGGGCATGGTCACCAAGTCTCAGAAGGTTGCACCAACAATCAAAGTCTCACAAGTGACACTCCATGGACCAGGCCAATGAGATGCTTTCTGAGGAGTAGCCAACTCTTCCATCCCCAAACCAGCATGATTTGCCTCGTGTAGTGTGAGCTGGGCACACGGAGTCCTGTAGGATATCTCAGATAGCTGGTGTACAATTCTGAAATTGAGAATCATTGCCCACCCAATATTGTGCCTGGGTTTTGTCCAGTCATAGAACAAGGGTCAGTACAGCACAGAAACAGGTCCTTCAGCCCACCATGACCCTATTCTAAATGAACCCCATCTGTCTGCACAGTCTACCTCCCTCTATACTCTGCCTGTTCATGTGTCTGTCTAAAGGCCTCTTAAACATTGTGATCGTATCTGCTTCTACCATCTCCCCTGGCAGTGCATTCCAGGCACCTCCTACCCTCTGTGTAAAAACAATTTCCTTGCACATCTCCTTTAACCTTTCTGTCTCTTACCTTAAACCTGTGGCCCCCAAGATTTGACATTGCCATCCTGGAAAAAAGACTTCACCTATCCCCCTCTATTCATGTCTCTTGTAATGTTATATATCTCTATCAGGTTACCTCTCAGGCTCTGACCTTGCAGTGAAAACAATCCAAGTTTGATCAACCTGTCCTTATAGCTAATACACTCCAAACCATCCAACATCCTAGTAAACCGCTTCTATACCTCTCCAAAAGCTGCATATCCTTCCTATTGTGCAGCAACCAGAAATGCACATTATACTCCAAATGTGGTCTGACTAAAGTCTTGTACAATTACAGCATGACTTACCCACTGTTCCACTCAATGCCCTGACTAATGAAGGAAAGCTTGCCATATGTCTTCCTTACCACCTTATTCACTTGTGTTGCCACTTTCAGGGAGCTAGGACTTGCATCCCATGATCCCTCTGTATGTCAATATTCCTAAGGGTTTGGCCATTTACTGTACACTTTCCTCTTGCATTTGGAAATCACTCCACAGAGGCCAGTATTCCTTCAACAAGTCACCTTTTATTTACATATGAACAGTCCTCAACCATAGTACTGTCTTGTACAGAGTCAGGCACCAGAGTGTTAGAATCTCTGATGCTCAACCATTTTATGTCAGCCAGGGCTCCCTGATTGGACTAGATTAATGGCCTCAGTCAGGAAACACATATTCTATGAGATTTATCTGGCTGACCTTGTTACCATCACTCCACACTTGATCTCCCAAAATGCATCACCTCACACTTATCCAGATTAAACTCCATCTGCCATTTCTCCACCCAACTTTCAAGCTGATACGTATCCTACTGTATCTTTTAAGACTTTTCTAACTATCCACAACTTCACCAAATTTCCTGTAATCTGAAAATTTATTAATCAGGACTATTTATATTTTCACCCAAATCATCTGGATACATTGCGGAGGTCTCAGCACTGATCTTTGTGGAACAGCATTGCTCACAGAAAAATAACATCCACACTACCCTCTGTCTTCTATGACCCAAGCCAATTTTGTAACCAACATACCAACTCACCGTGGATCCCATACAACTTAATCTTCTAGGCCAGCCTACATGGTGGACCTTGTCAAATGCTTTAATAAAGTCCATGCAGGCAACATCCACTGCCCTATTCTCACTAGTCATCTTCATCACTTCCTCAAAAAAACCCAAGACAAGACCTCCCTGTGTAAAGCCATGTCAATTATCCCTAATAAGTTCATTCTTTTCCAAATGCAAGGAAATCCTGTCCCAAAGAACCTTCTCCAATAATTTGCCTACAAATGTTGTAAGGCTCACTGGACTATCCCTGGACTATCCTAGACTATCCCTGTTTCCTTTCAGAAACAAAGGGATAACATTGGCTCTTCTCCAGTCTTCTGAGATCTTGCCTGTGGTTAATGAGGAAACAACAGATCTCTGTCAAGGCCCCAGCAATCTCCCCCTTGCCTCTCTCAGTATCCTGGAATGGATCCCACAGGGCCCTGGGGACCTATCTACCTTAATGTTTCTCAAGGCATACAGCACCTCCTCCTTCTTTAATATCGACTTGCACTAGAATATCAACATATCCTTCCATAATGTTGTCATCATCCATGTCCTTCCCCTTTGTGAATACAGCACTAGGTACTCATTAAGGACCTTGCCCAGTTCCTCTGCGTCCGTGTATTCTCATTGGGTTGACCTCTCCTTTCCCTAGCTACCCTCTTGCTTCTAATATATGCAGAAAATGCCTTGGAAGTCTACTTAATCCTACCTGCCAAGGACCTTTCATGGGCCTTTTTAGTGCTTTGAATTCGGTGTTTGTGTTCTTTCCTGCTTCCTTCCTATTTCTCCAAGACAATGTCTTATTTCAGTTTTCTAAAAGAAGAGGAGGTGTTGGAAACCTTAAAAAACACAAAGGTGGATAAATCTCCGGGACCTGATCAAGTGTATCCCAGAAAGTTGTGGGAAGCTAGGGTAGAAGTTGCAGAAATACTTGTACCATCCACAGCCAGAGGACTGAAGGGTGGCTAATGCTGTGCCTTTATTCAAGAAAGGTTGCAAGGAAAAGGCCGGGAACTGTAGACTGGTGAGTCGGACATCAGTGTTGGGAAGGTTGTTGGAGGAGATTCTGACAGACAGGATTTAAATGCATTTGGAGAGGTAAGGACTGATTCGGGATAGTGAGCATGCCTTTGTGTGTGGGAAACAGTGTCTCACAAAGTTGATTGAGTTTTTGAGGACATGACGGAAAAGATGGATAAGGACAGAGTGGTGGATGTTGTGTACATGGACTTTAGTAAAGCC
Organism: Chiloscyllium plagiosum; assembly: GCF_004010195.1. NCBI lineage: Eukaryota > Metazoa > Chordata > Chondrichthyes > Orectolobiformes > Hemiscylliidae > Chiloscyllium > Chiloscyllium plagiosum. The sequence goes on along the minus strand of NC_057731.1, from coordinate 2,320,537 downwards.
TTTGACAAGGTTCCACATGGTCAACTGATTGGTACGGTTAGATCACATGGGATTCAGGGAGAGCTTGCCAATTGGATACAAACTTGGTTTGATGGTAGGAGACAGAGGGTGGTGGTGGAGGGTTATTTCCCCTGTAGAGGGCAGTGCATTGGGAATGTGTTGCTGCTGTAATTGGAACATGGAGACTGAAGTGGCAATCTGTGTTGCATCTGAGAGCAGTTGGAGCTGTTTGAGGTCCAGAGCCTCTGGTGCTGTAGCCTGCCTGCCTGGAGGCACCCAAGCCTGGGATTCTCTGTTGTTACTGCCTTTGGGAGCCTGGTGGCCTGCATTTCTCCTGGGTGAGTTTAGATTGCTGTAATAACACTTGCAGCACCAGCTGAGGATTGAGGCCTAGAGCCTGGGACCTCGGCAGCCTGCCTGCCTGTCTGGAATGACTCAAGCTGGGGACTTGCTGCTGCTGCCACCCTGAGAAGTGTGGTGGCCTGCACTTCAGTCTATGCTGAGGGGACTTGCTCCTGGAGCACTACTTCAGTTAGGAGATTAGAGTCTGAACATGATTGTATTTTGGAGTCTGAGGCCTGGAGCAGTTTGGAACCCGAGCCAGCTCCTTATTATTACTTTTATAACTGTGGCCTATTTGCTGCCAGTGACTATTTCCATTGTCTTGGATGTGTGGGCTGAGCCGTCTGAGGTGATGGACTAGCAGGCAAGACCGAATAGGATTCTCTCAGTTTCCTTTACCCACCATTTGTGAGAGGGGAGGTGGTCATCCTAGTTTGGGAGGTGTAATAGTGACCATGGGGTGCTCTAAAACAACATCCAGGGTGGGCCCAGACGTTCCTGGGTCACCAAGCATCTTAGCCAGGCCCAGAGGGTCAACCGGACCTCCCAGTCACTCCCATTGACCAATCAGGTCATACCCTCTACCTGATTTCACCTACCCCCGCTTCATCACCTTGCCCCCCACACACCCCTTTATCTTCAGCTCCCCTTATACCCACCCCAGTTCTGGAGAAGGGTTACACCTGAAACATTGACTTCTCCACCTGATGTTGCCTGGCTTGCTATGTTCTTCCAGCCTCCTACCTTGGATTCCAACACCTGCAGGTTTTTTGTGGTTCTAACCACCTTAGCCTCCTTCAGTTGTCCCTAGAATTACAGATACCAGTCTTCAGCCTAGATTCACTCCACATGATATCGAGGAACAGCTGGAGACACAGGTTACTGCCAAGTTTACCGGCCCTGACAACATTCCAGCAATAGTTCTGAAGATGTTTGCTCCAGAACATGCCGCTCCCCTAGCCAAGCTCTTCAAACATGGTTACAACACTGGCAGCATCCTCACAATGTGGAAAATTGCCCGAGTATATCCTGTGCACCAAAAAGCAGGACAAATCCAACCCCATTAGTCTACTCTTGATTTTTGGTAAAATGACGGTACGTGTCATCAACAGTGCCATCAAGCAGCACCTGCTCAGCAATAACCTGCTCAGTGACGCCCAGTTTGGGTTCCATCAAAGCCCCTCAACTCCTGACCTCATTACAGCCTTGGTTCAAACACAGACAAAAGAGCTGAGATCCAGAGGTAAGGTGAGAGTGACAGCCCCTGACATCAAGGCTACATTCAACTGAGCGTAGCATCAAGGAGCCCTGACAAAACTGGAATCAATGGGATTCCAAGAGCAAACTCTCCGGTGATTGCAGTCATACCTGATACATAGGAAGATGGCCATGTTTGTTGGAGGGACCCTCCCACATGACATGGTGCCTCACAATCTGAGCCATCTCAGGGATAACCTTCCAGTGTCCTTTCAAACAGTATGGAGATGCCATTAGTACAGTTTGATGCTGCACACTCTCCACTGCCATCCCTTCACCCATTGGTGACGTTTTGCCCTCCGGCAGTGGGGATCCCAGTGAAGGGCCCTTTACGAAGGGGTCCTCCTGTCTTACTTCAGGGATCTGGGGTGGAGAGGGCTGCATGCGGCGATCCTGTGCACCTTGCGATGGAGCAAGCTTACTGGGTACTGGGCCACGTGCACATCCTGTGGCGTGGAGGAGATGGTCATCCATTTACAGATCGAGTGTGTTCGTCCGCAGCCCCTTTCTAGTTTTTTCAAAGAGGTCGCTGTTAAAAGTTTGGTTACACTTTATCCCCACACTCCCGGTCTATGGGCATTCGCTGCAGGGAGGGGTAGACAAGTCTATGCGCCTTCTCATGGCTTTGCTATTGAGCCTGATCAAGATGGCAATGAGCAAGACCAGGAAGTGGGGTTCACCATTTCTGTCTGCCCCTCTTTCACGGTTATGTCCATGCTCGGGTGTCCCTGTAGAGGAAGCACACTGTGCTCACTGGCACAGTTGAGGCCTTTTGCGATCACTGGGCACTGCAGGAGCAAGAGGGCATAATCAGCCTGAATAATAATATTCTGATTTTAGTTGATGGTCTCTGTAGTATAAGTTTCTGAGTTGCCTTTTGAGTTTGCGCTTGTTTTCAGTTTGGTGCCTGGGAAGAGGGCTGTCTTATTTTCACCTTGTTCAGATTTTGGATCCCTTGGAAGAGCCAAGGGGGCTTCTATTTTAGCTCCAAGCTGTCCCTGTCCATGATGCACTTGATGGGGATCCGTGTGAGGGGAGTTTTATGTTTTGAGCAGGGGAGCTTCCTCTGGATTTTAAAGCACTGTTGTCCCTGTCCCAAGAATGTTCGATGGGGACAGAGCAGAGGGGATTTGTTTATTTCGTTGTTTCTTTTAGTAGTTTTTATTTATTTGTTTGTTTTCGATTTAGCTTGAGTTTATTTTTATTTTAGGCCCTTGTGGTCCCAGTCCAAACGAAGATGGTGGGGACAGAAGTCAAAGGAGAACTTTAATTTTGGCCTTTTTTTAAATTTTTGTTTTTCTCCAGAGTAATAGGATCTTTATTTTTGTTAACAAAGTCAAGGCACCTTTATTTTCTGTTTTGAAAGAGCAGAGTTCCAGAGGGGAGGTGTGAGTGACAGCTCCTGACATCAAGGCTACATTCGACTGAGCATGGCATCAAGGAGCCCCAGTAAAACTGGAATCAATGGGGTTCCAGGGGCAAACTCTCCGGTGATTACGGTCATACCTGACACATAGGAGGACATGTGAACACATTGCAGTAGTGTTTCACCTGGTGCTATCGCTGTCCTGGGAGTATATGATGGGGCCAGTGTCGGGGGGAGCGGGGGTCTTGGTTTTTTCCGATTACCCCTTCTGTTTAAGAGTGGAGGGGTGTTTTTCAGGTTGGAGGCATGGATCCATTGGTGTGCCACAGGGATCAGTGCTAGTCCACTTTTGATTTGGAGATGCCGGTGTTGGACTGGGGTGTACAAAGTTAAAAATCACACAACACCAGATCATAGTCCAACAGGTTTAATTGGAAGCACACTAGCTTTCGGAGCGACGCTCCTTCATCAGGTGGTTGTGGAAGGAACGGCGCTCCGAAAGCTAGTGCTTTTAATTAAACCTGTTGGACTATGATCTGGTGTTGTGTGATTTTTAACTAGGTCCACTTTTGTTTGTCATTTAGATAAATGATTTGGATGAGAATTTAGGAGACATGGTTAGTAAGTTTGCCCTAATTAATGGTATAGTCCACAATGAAGGAGGTTATCTAAAGGCAGAACTTATACAATTAATGGTGGGACCCTGGATAGTATTATCAAAGAGAGAGACCTAGAGGTTCAGGTACATAGTTCTTTGAAAGTTGCATTGCAGATAGGGTGGTTAAGAAGGCTTTTAGCACACTGGCCTTCATTGGTCAGACCATTAAGTATAGGAGATGGGACGTCACGTTGAAGTTGTACAGGTTGGTAGAGGCCAATCCTGGAGTCCTGTGTACAGCTCTGGTTACCCTGCTATTGGAAGGATATTAATAAATTAGACATGGTTCAGAAAAGATTTACCAGGATGATGCTCGGAGATGCCGGTGTTGGATTGGGGTGTACAAAGTTAAAAATCACACAACACCAGATCATAGTCCAACAGGTTTAATTGGAAGCACACTAGCTTTCGGAGCGACGCTCCTTCATCAGGTGGTTGTGGAAGGAACGGCGCTCCGAAAGCTAGTGCTTTTAATTAAACCTGTTGGACTATGATCTGGTGTTGTGTGATTTTTAACTAGGTCCACTTTTGTTTGTCATTTAGATAAATGATTTGGATGAGAATTTAGGAGACATGGTTAGTAAGTTTGCCCTAATTAATGGTATAGTCCACAATGAAGGAGGTTATCTAAAGGCAGAACTTATACAATTAATGGTGGGACCCTGGATAGTATTATCAAAGAGAGAGACCTAGAGGTTCAGGTACATAGTTCTTTGAAAGTTGCATTGCAGATAGGGTGGTTAAGAAGGCTTTTAGCACACTGGCCTTCATTGGTCAGACCATTAAGTATAGGAGATGGGACGTCACGTTGAAGTTGTACAGGTTGGTAGAGGCCAATCCTGGAGTCCTGTGTACAGCTCTGGTTGCCCTGCTATTGGAAGGATATTAATAAATTAGACATGGTTCAGAAAAGATTTACCAGGATGATGCCAGGGCTGGAGGGTTGGAGTTATGGAGAGGCTGTATAGGCTGGAATTCCTTTCCTTGGAGTATAAGAGGTTGAGGGGTGACCTTTTCGATGTTTATTACATCAAGAGGGGCATCGATAAGGTGAATAGCAAAGGGGAGTTTACCCAAGAATAGGGGAGTTCAAATCTAGAGGACATAATTTTAAGATGAGAATGGAAAGATTTAAAAGGGGCCTGAGGGGCAACTTTTTCACACAGAGGATGGTTCATATGTGGAATGAGCTGCCAGAAGATGTAGATGCAGGCACAGTTACAACATTTAACAGACATTTGGATAAGCACATGAATAGGAAAGGTTTGGAGGGATATGGGACAAAGGTAGGCAGTAGGACTCGTTTAGTTTGGGAAGCAGTTTTGGACCAAACGGTCTGTTTCTGTGTTGTGTGACCCAATGACTCTATAACCTTGATAATTTCACCTGAGCACCTTCAAAATCATCACCACAGTCACACATCACAAAGTCTCCACCAGTTAATCAGGGTGATGTTAACTGGCCAATCTCAGAAGAAAACCCTTGCATTTTCTGAGGATGTTCACAGAGAGACACAATCTGGCTTGGCTTCATTAGCACAAGCTGATCGATGGCATTAATCTCATTCTCATTAATCTCATTAAACTCAGGAGGGCAGAAGAATAGGGAGACAAGACCGAATTTGTAATGTAGAGCATCTTCAGTAAACATCATTAAAGTCAACATTTATTACCGAATTAGCTCGGGATAAAGAATTGAGAAGACATGGCAGTGGTAATAAAAATGCAAAGAGATGCTTTATGGACAGATGTAGGTAGTTTAAAATGTAATCAATCCCTGAAATTCTGAATGATTTATATTGCCTAAATCAAACTTTTGAGTTTGCGAAGTATTTTTCTCTTCTTTCTCTTCCATTCTATTGATGTTTAATCTTTTTTTTTTGTCTACAGATTGTGATGTCATTGACTTTTCATGTAGCCGATACGTTGCCATCAATCAGGTGGATGGCAATAAATGCTGCAATTAGTCAGAGTTACTCAATCCGAGACCCTTCCCATCCACTTGGAATTCAGTAAAATCCAACACCAAGCATTGGAAAGGACCGGGATATGCACAGAGGGACAAAACAGCAGACTCTGAGAAAGGAAAGCACAAATACGATTGCTTTCTTCCATAATTCAACGATTCTATTTATTTTAAGGAATTAATATTCCTTCATGGAATGTGGGTGTCACTGCCTGGCCCAGTATTTATTGCCTGTTCCATGTTGAGAAGGTGGAGAGCTGCCTCCTTGAAATGCTGCAGCCCATGTGCTGTGGGTAGATTCCCAGTACCCTTGGGGAGGGCGTTCCAGGATTTTAACCCAGCAACAGTGAAGGAATGGTGATATATTTCCAAATCGGGATAGTGAGTGGCTTAGAGGGGAAATTGCAGTTGGTGGTGTTCCCGTGGATCTGCTGCCCTTGTCCTTCTTGATGGAAATGCTTGTCGGGTTGAAAGATACTGTGCAAGGATCTTTGGTGAATTTGTGCAGTGCATCTTATAAATGGTACACAATGTTTCTCCTGAGTCTTTGTGGCGGACGGCATGAACATTGAAGATGCAGTTAGAATCCTGAGCATGTGCTGCGCTATAGCACTGTTGATGACACCTTCCATCACTTTACTGATAATTGAGAGCGGGTTGTTGGGCTGTAATTGACCACGTTGAATTTAACCAGCTTTTTAATGTACAGAACATCCTTGTGCAAGTTTCGATGTTGTCAGGTAGATGCTGGTGTTGAAACTGTAACTGGAAGAGCTTGCCTAGATAGCAGCAAGTTCTGGAGCACAAGCCTTCAGTACTATTGGCGGAATGTTGTCAGGGCCAAGAGCTTTTGCAGTACCAAGTATCTCCAACTGTTTCTTGATAACATATGGAGTGAATCTAATTGGCTGAAGACTGGTATTTGTGATGCTGGGGGCCATGGGAGGAGGCCAATTTGGATCATGCCCTCAAAACTTCTGGCTGAAGATTGCTGTGAAAGCTTCAGCCTTATCTTTTGCACTGAAGAGTTGGGCTCTTCCATCATTGAGGATGGGGATATTTAAGGAGCTTCCTCCTCCAGTGAGTTGTTTAATTGTCCACCACCATTTATAGCTGGATGTGGCAGGACTGCAGAGCTGGTTGGTGGATCGCTTAGC
>NC_057731.1:2304745-2305964 GCF_004010195.1 Chiloscyllium plagiosum | reverse complement strand
AGGGGAAGCAGAGAAAAAAAGAAATGTGAACATCAAAGGTGGAGAAGAAGGGGGGGGTGGAAAAGGGGCACTACAACATGGTACAACAATTCCATTTTTAGCACGTGAAACGAAGATGTAACAGTGTAACCCACCTGGTTAAAAGGTAGCCAGCACCCAACAACATGGTCTCCTGTACACAGCAGGAGGGCATCTCAGCCTCAGAGGAACAACTACACAACTCACAGCCTCAAGCAGCACAGACTGTCAAGCGGATAACCATTTTCTCCCGTTCAAGTGTCGTTCCCATTTGAACACAGTGTCAAGCTGAGTAAGTAAACTGTCAGTCCATTGGTGATGATAGCACCAACATGAAAAGCTGCTCTGCACACTTGGAGGCAGCAGTGAGGTGAATGTTAATTCCCCTCCTTAGCAGCATGCTTTCCCACTAACAGTATGTGTTTTAATTAGCGTACATTACATGCCCTTACATTGCTCACACACTACACTTCATCACCATGTGCTTTTCTTTAATGGAAATTTGGCAAATATCTGACTCAGGGGTGTTAGAATAGCTAATTGCAATTTTCTGTCATTAGACCTGAACAGTAAAATCTGCAGCTGATTTTTCAAACAATGTGTAGTACTGAAAATCAGCCAACACATGAACCAGAAGAGAAGGGCAGAACTAACCCGATTACATCACGCAAGATTACTTGAGGAAAAACATTCTAAGGGACAGACTGGAGCTGACAGCTCCCCCATTCTTCAGCTGGAAGACTGGAAGATGAAAACACGTACTGGTGGCCTCTCAGCTAGCTTCAATTGCCAGCATTTGGTCCATATCCCTCGAAGCCTTTCCCATCCATGGAGCTACCCAAATGTTTTTGAAATGTTGCTATTGTACCTGCCTCAACCACTTTCTCTGGCACCACTCTCTGTTTGAAGAAATTGTCCCTCAGATCTTCCTTAAATCTTTCCTATAAACCTATGCCCTCTAGTCTTCCCCTCCTCACCCCTGGGAAAAAGACCACATGCTATCTATGCCCCTCATGATTGTAGACACCTCAATAAGTTCACCCCTCTTCCTCTTGACAAGAGATTCAACTTTCTTAGTAAACCACAGCTCCCATGCACAACAACTCCCTCCCAGCTTGACAGGTACATACTTATCAAGGACCTGCAATAGCTGTTCATTGTATATACTCCACGTTTCAGTTGTGCCCATGCCCTGCAGTTT
>NC_057731.1:2273169-2304245 GCF_004010195.1 Chiloscyllium plagiosum | reverse complement strand
GCTGTAACAGTTTTATCTTTCACTGTGAATTAGTCACAGAGGGTGGATAGTTAAAGGTTGCAGCTGCTGTTATGCAAGTTATGGGCAGTGTTGATATTTGCTGTTAAACAATTACTTTCAAAATCCTTAGTTTTACAAATTGGTTAAGATTCTGTAACCTTTCAATTGTGATTCAATTCCAACATTCAGAATGAGAAAGGATGCTTTTTTTGGCTCTAGTTTCCTTTTAGAACATAGAACATAGAACATAGAAGAATACAGCGCAGTACAGGCCCTTGGGCCCTCGATGTTGCGCCGATCCAAGCCCACCTAACCTATACTAACCCACTATCCTCCATATACCTATCCAATGCCCTCTTAAATGCCCATAAAGAGGGAGAGTCCACCACTGTTACTGGCAGGGCATTCCATGAACTAACGACTCGCTGAGTGAAGAACCTACCCCTAACATCAGTCCTATATCTACCCCCCCTTAATTTAAAGCTATGCCCCCTTGTAATACCCGACTCAATACGCGGGAAAAGGTTCATACTGTCGACCCTATCTAACCCCCTAATCATCTTGTACACCTCAATCAAGTCACCCCTAAACCTTCTTTTCTCTAGTGAAAACAGCCCCAAGTGCCTCAGTCTTTCCTCATACGATTTTCCTTCCATACCAGGCAACATCCTGGTAAACCTCCTCTGCACCTGTTCCAGTGCCTCCACATCCTTCCTATAGTATGGCGACCAAAACTGCACACAATATTCCAGATGCTGCCGTACCAGAGTCTTATACAACTGCATCATGACCTCAGGACTCCGGAACTTAATTCCTCTACCAATAAAAGCCAGTACGCCATATGCCTTCCTCACCGCACTATTTACCTGGGTGGCAACTTTCAGAGATCTGTGTACATGGACACCAAGATCCCTCTGCTCATCCACACTATCAAGTATCCCATCATTAGCCCAGTACCCCATCTTTTTGTTATTCTTCCCAAAGTGAATCACCTCGCACTTAGCTACATTGTATTCCATCTGCCACCTTTCTGCCCAGCTCTGCAGCTTCTCTATATCCTGCTGTAACCTGCCACATGCTTCCTCACTGTCAACAACTCCTCCGACTTTCGTATCATCTGCAAACTTGCTCACCCAACCTTCTAACCCCTCTTCCATGTCATTTATAAAAATGACAAACAGCAATGGTCCCAAAACAGATCCTTGCGGAACACCGCTAGTGACGGCACTCCATGAAGAAAGTTTGCCATCAACTACTACCCTCTGTCTTCTTCCATCCAGCCAATTCCTAATCCAAACCTCCAACTCACCCTCAATGCCATATCTCCGTATTTTCTGCAGTAGCCTACCATGGGGAGCCTTATCAAACGCCTTACTAAAATCCATATATACCACATCTACCGCTTTCCCCTCATCAACCTCCTTCGTCACCTTTTCAAAGAATTCAATAAGGTTTGTGAGGCACGACTTGCCCTTCACAAAACCATGCTGACTATCCTTGATCACATTATTCCTATCTAGATGTGCATAAATCCTATCCCTTACAATTCTCTCTAAGACTTTGCCCACAACAGAAGTGAGACTCACTGGTCTATAGTTACTAGGGCTATCCCTACTCCCCTTTTTGAACAAGGGAACCACATTTGCTATCCTCCAGTCTTCTGGGACTACTCCTGTAGACAAAGAGGACATAAAAATCAAGGCCAATGGCTCTGCAATCTCCTCCCTTGCTTCCCAGAGAATCACTGCTACCTAGCTAACCTCCAACTCCCTTTAAAGTGAAAGAGTCTCTTCGCCTACAACACAAAGGTCACTAAGAGATCATTCTTTGATGGTGACCTTTACATGACATTAATGTTTGAACCCAGGCTGGCGCAGATAAAAATGTTCAGCTCCACTAGCACACTCCAGTAGACTTGATGTTTTTACCCATGTCCTTTAAAACGAAAAACATAAAATGTGCCAGTAGTTTGGGACATAACCCACTGAGGTTTTGCAAGGGTTAGTCAGCACCCCATTACGTTCTTACCCTAAGAGGTTACAGTCCAGTCTGTTTTGAGTAGCCTCTTCCCCTACTTTTGAGGGCTATGGTTTGAAAGTCCATTTGCATGTGATGTTCCGTGGGTTTCTCTCCAGATAGCCACTAAATTTCCAGCTGAACTTATTTTTGGCATTTTCAACCCTTTTCTAAAATGTATGTTTTTGGACTTACGAGTTAAAATTGGCCACAGCACTTTGGGGTTCTAACCCGTGGTCTTCACAACAATGTTCTGATAAGACAATAGTGAGTGGTCCTTTCATTGGGCACTTGCTCTGAGCTAGAATTCCTGGTAACAATCAATATCCTGAAGGGGGCTGTGGGGGGAGATGGTTTACCATTGATCAGAAGCTGAACCGGGCCAGCCATATAAACACAATGGTCACAAGAGCAGGTCAGAGGTTGGGAATTCTGCAAAGAGTAAGTCACCTCTTGTCTCTGGATTTACCAGCATTCCATGATGCATTGTAGCAATTCATCAAAACTCACCTTCCAAACCCGCAGCCACTACCATCTGGAAGGAAAAGGGCAGCAGATATATAGGAATAGCAACGTCTGCAAGTTCCCCTCATAGTCACTTATCATCCTGACTTGGAAATATATTGCCGTTCTTTCACTGTCACTGGGTCAAAATCCTTGAAATCCTTTCTTTGTAACGGAATGGATTCATTTACGGCCCAAGAACTGCAGTACTTTGAGAAAGCAGCTCACCACCTCCTTCGCCAGGGAAATTACAGATGGCCAAGAAATGCTGGCCCAGTCAGTCACGCCCACATCTCAATCTAAAAATGTTTTAAAAAGCTCCCACCTCACACAGAATCTCCCCTTCAGAGCTAGGTCTCTCTCACTCTGAAAGAGGATGTTCTTTCCTCTGCTTTGTTCAGGCTAACAAAGTGTCAGTTACTTCCTCTCAAACTGAAGGCAGTCTGACTGAAATTGCAGGATGCTAACTTTCTTGTTGCTTCCTCTCACCAAAGAAACTGCCTGTTGAAGAATCTTTAGCTTTTCAGCATTTTATCCCCCACAAGGAGCTGTTATTTCTATAGAAAGTGGAGCCACATCCAGGGAGACAGAGATGATTGTGCATTAGTTCCACATTCTCAGTCAGTCAGAGTTCTGAATCATAGAGTCAGAGATGTGGCACAGAAACAGACCCTTCAGTCCAATTTGTCCATGCCAACCAGGAATCCTCAACTAATATTGTCCTATTTGCCAGCACTTGGCCCGTATCCCTCTAAACCTTCCTATTCATAAACCATCCAGATACCTTTTAAATGTTGTAATTGTATCAGCCTCCACAACTTCCTCTGGCAGCTGAAGATTTGTGTTGATTCGGAGATGCTGGTGTTGGACTGGGTGTACAAAGTTAAAAATCACACAACACCAGGTTATAGTCCAAAAGGTTTAATTGGAAGCACACTAGCTTTCGGTGCGACGCTCCTTCATCAGGTGATTGTCACCTGATGAAGGAGCGTCGCACCGAAAGCTAGTGTGCTTCCAATTAAACCTGTTGGACTATAACCTGGTGTTGTGTGATTTTTAACTTTGAAGATTTGTGTGTTTGACACTTTGGGCTGGGGTTGTGCAAGGGTGAAATAACCCTGAAGCAACTTTACCATGATGTCAAGTAGCTACACATCACTGTGCACAAATATTACCATGTGGAAGGAGTTAAAACATTCTGGAAAGAACTGTAGAAGTAGCACATTGAGATGTGACACTGTTAAAGACATGGAAATCTTATGGACATGAACACTCAAAGAAGACAGGTTGGCAACGCAGAGATTTAATGCGACCATTAATCAGAGCCTGCTATAAGATGTGACCATGTGTGGTTGCACTTTGTGTGCTCGTCTTAAATCATGTTGCTTTGAAGATAAGTCTGATGGTAGTTCATCACTTTGCCATCTCATTGACTAGTGTGTCTCAAATCCAGAGGTAAATGTGTGGCATAAAAACAGATGACCAAAACATAGGGTCCTCTGGAATTTGTCAGATTGAGAGTGTATAAGTAGGAAAGGTACTAACCTACCTTGTCGAGCGGAGGTTAGATTAGATTAGATTACAGTGTGGAAACAGGCCCTTCGGCCCAACAAGTCCACACAGCCCCACCGAAGCGCAACCCACCCATACCGTTTAAATGTTGTAATTGTATCAGCCTCCACAACTTCCTCTGGCAGCTGAAGATTTGTGTTGATTCGGAGATGCTGGTGTTGGACTGGGTGTACAAAGTTAAAAATCACACAACACCAGGTTATAGTCCAACAGGTTTAATTGGAAGCACACTAGCTTTCGGAGCGACGCTCCTTCATCAGCTTTCGGAGCGACGCTCCTTCATCATTTACCCCGTACGTAACACTACGGGCAATTTAGCATGGCCAATTCACCTGACTTGCACATCTTTGGACTGTGGGAGGAAACCGGAGCACCCAGAGGAAACCCACGCAGACACGGGATTTGAACCCGGGTCTCTGGCGCTGTGAGGCAGTAGTGCTAACCATTGTGCCACTGTGCCGCCCACTAATGGTCTTTGCAAAAGATTTCAATGTAGAACATTGCGGTTACTGAGAGCAAACTTCAGTTCAATTTTAATTGCCAATGCTTTTAAGTCTGAAGGTTTTCTGTCTTTGAAACTGCTCTGGCAATCCTTTAACAAAAGGATGGTGGTTTTAATAGTCTGTTTACAATGATGTGACTAAAAAATAAGAGATGAAAACAATTGTCAGTGTGACAAGCTGAAATGAAATACAAAGATACAGTGCAAAATTGGTGAGACAAGGCAATTAATAAATCTGTGTGCTTCAAGGGATCAAACAATCCTACTGTTTGAACTGAGTAGAGTGAATGTCCTGTGTTGAAATAAGATAAGGGAGTGAGATCTTCATGACATGGTGTACCAATGCGGTTGTGGCGAGGGGCACAAGATACATCAGGAGATAGAAAAGATGTGAAGGAAAGGCAACATTACAGTGACCATGGGGATTTCAATATGCAGGTGGACTGGAAACATCAGGTTGGTAGAGGATTGCAAGGGAAGGAATTTGTGGAATGTCTACAAGATGGTGTTTTGGAGCAGTTTGTGGTGGACCCCACTAGGGAACAGGCAATACTGGATTTAGTGATGTGCAATGAGGCAGACTTGATAAGGGAGCTAAAGGTGAAGGAACCCTTAGGAGACAGTGATTGCAATATGATAGAATTTACTCTGCAATTTGAGAGGGAGAAGACAGAATCAAAGGTAACAGGATTACAGCTGAATAAAGGCAGCTACAGAGGCATGAGGGAGAAGCCCAGCAGGAAATGACAGTGGCACAGCAAGGGCAGGAGTTTCTGGGAGTAATTCAGGAGACACAGCAGAGATTCATCCTGAGGGAAAAGAGGGTACAGGGAGGATGAAACAACCGGCTGACTGGGAAAATCAGGGATAGTATAAAAGCAAAAAATGTGGCAAAGGGCAGTGGGAAACCAGAGGATTGGGAAGTTTACAAAAATCAACATAGGGCAATGAAAAAAGAAATAAGGAGGGAGAAGATTAAGTATAAGGGTAAGCTAGCCAGTGATATAATGGAAGACTGTAAGAGTTTCTTTAGATATGTAAAGGGCAATAGCGGGGCATGGGGCTGCTGGAAAATGATGCTGGAGAGATAGTAGTGTGGAACAAGGAAATGGCAAAGGAACTGAATAATTACTTCGTGTCCGTCTTCATGGTGTAGTATCCCAAAAATCCAAGCATGTGAGGAGGCAGAGCTGAGAATGGTGACCATCACCAAGGAGAAAGTGCTAGAAAAACTCAACGGCCTGAAAGTGGATAAGTAACCTGGACTAGATGGGCTACATCCCAGGATTCTAAGGGAGATAGCTGAAGAGATAGCAGAGGCGTTAGTGGCGATCTTTCAGGAACTGCTAGAATCAGGAAGAGTTCAAGAGGACTGGAAAATGGTTAATGTGACACTCCTGTTTAAGAAGGGAGTAAGACAAAAGATGGAAAATTGCAGACCGATTATCCTAACCTTGGTCGTGGGTAAGATCCTGGAGTCCATTGTGAAGGATGAGATTTCTGAATACTTGGAAATACATGGTAAAATAGGGTAAAGTCAGCATGGTTTCATCAAAGGGAGGTCATGCCTGACAAATCTGTTAGAATTCTTTGAGGAGCTAATGAGCAGGTTAGACCAAGGAGAGCCAATGGATGTGATCTGGCTGGACTTCAAGAAGGCCTTTGCAAGGTGCAATACACAAGGCTACTGAGTAAGAGAAGGGTCCATGGTTTTAGAGACAAGGTGCGAGCATGGATAGAAACTTGGCTCTGACAGGAAGCAGAGAGTGGGGATAAAAGGGTCTTTCTCAGGATGGCTGCCGGTGACAAGTGGTGTTCTGCAAGGCTCAGTGTTGGGACCACTTTTCACGGCTTTTCATTTTATACATTAATGATCTAGATGAAGGAAGTAAGGCTAAGTTTGCAGATAATACAAAGATAGGTGGAGCGGTAGGTAGCACTGAGGAGGCGGGGAGGCTGCAGAAGGATTTGGACAGGTTCGGAGAGGGGGCAAAGATGTGGCAGATGGAGTACAACGTGGGAAAGTGTGAGCTCATGCACTTTGGTAGGAAGAATAGAGGTAGGGAGTATTTTCTAAATGGAGAGAAAATTCAGAAATCTGAAGTGCAAAGAGACTTGGGAATTCTAGTCCAGGATTCTCTCAAGATAAACTTGCAGGTTGTGTCAGTAGTTAGAAAGGCAAATGCAATGATGGCTTTTATTTTGAGACGACTTGAATATAAAAGCAGAGATATGCTTCTGAGGCTCTATAAGGCTCTGGTCAGACCACATTTGGAGTATTGTGCACAGTTTTGGGCCCCATATCTCAGGAAGGATGTACTGGCCTTTGAACGTGCTCAGAGGAGATTCACGAGAATAGTCCCAGGAATGAAAAGCTTAACAAATGAGGAAAGTTTGAGGACTCTGGGTCTAAACTTAATGGAGTTTAGAAGGATGAGAGAGGTTCGAATAGAAGCATACAGAATACTGAATGGCCTGGACGGAGAGGATGTTGGGAAGGTGTTTCCATTGGTAGGAGAGATTAGAAACCAAGAGCATAGCCTTAGAGTAAAGGGAAGACCTTTTAGATCAGAGATAAGGAGAAACTTCAGCCAGAGAGTGTGAATCTATGGAATTCACTGCCACAGAAGGTTGTGGAGACCAGGTCATTGAGTATATTTAAATGTGGATGGATAGGTTCTTAATTGTCAAGGGGATCAAGGGTTACGGGGAGAAAGCGGGAGAATGGGATTGCAAAACTTATCAGCCATGACTGGATAGCAGAGCAGACCTGATGGGCTGACTGGCCTAATTTCTGCTCCTATGTCTCATGGTCTCATGGTGGAGCTTTACAGAACTTTAGTAATGCTGCAGCTGGAGCACTGTGTGGTCACCACACTATAGGAAGGATGTGATTGCACTGAAGGGGTTACAGAGGAGATTCACCAGGACGTCGCCTGGGCTAGGGTGGTTTAGCAATGATGAAAGGCTAGATGAGCTCAGGTTATTTTCTTTGGAGTAGAGAAGGTTGAGGGGGAACCTGATAGAGGGATATAGGATTATGAAAGTTTAGAGGGGATTTGAAGAAAATGATTTTCACCTAGAGGGTGAGTGAGGATCTGGAAGGCACTGCCTGAGAGGGTAGTGAGACAGGAATCCTCACACATTTAGAAAATACGTGGATGAGCACTTGAAGTGTCATAACATTCAATGCTAAGGACCTAGTGCTGGAAAGTAGGATTAGTGTAGATAGGTTAACACAGACTCAATGGGCCAAAGAGCCTCTTCTTCTTTCTATGATGGTCTGACTCTATAACAATGACTCTTGCCCTGTGTCTGTAATCTCCCTCAAACCCTCTGAAATAAGTGCTTGTCCTCTAATTCTCTCCTCTGCCTCCCCAGTTATGATTTTTTTCACCACCGCTGGATTTCCCTTTAGTCTGCTGAGCCTCACGCTATGGGGTTGCCTCTATCTAGCCCTCTGCCCTTGCATTCCTCATTTACGATACTCCTTATCATTTACCTAATTGACTGAAGGGCTCACATGGTCTGGTGTCATAACCTGTTTTATCATGTTACTGTGAAGCACCTTCATTACATTACTGGTGCTATCTAAATGTAAGTTTTTGCTACCTTGGAGCTACAAACTCCAACCCACAGTCGAAAGAATATAATTCAGTTGCCTCTGTTCTGCGGGAGTGCTGCACTGTCAGGTGCCACCTCCTTTCGATGAGACATTAAGCTAAAGTCACTGCTGACCCTCTCTGGTAAATGTAAGAGATCCCACGACACAATGTGAACAGGGGAACGTTCATTCACAGACCAACACCACCAGGTTCTGTTGTTCCATGTGATTCATTTGCTGGATCCAGTTCCCACAGAATAACAGCAACTGCTTCAAAAATGAGGAACTGGCTTGAAACACACTAGAAAACACATAGGTTATAAAGGCACAATGCAAATAAGCTTGTCTCCATTTATTGCTTTATCCACTGTGTTAGAATCCAGAATACTGCAGTGACTGATGCTGTCACTGTGGGGAGCTGTGTTGTACTCGATCGTAGCTTGTCACTGAAAAGAGAGGAACAACATTAAAACAATTGCTTTTAATTATTGCAGCTTTGTAAATGTAGAAAAGAACTCAGATTCTGATTTACCAGGTAAAGGCAGGGTTTTGTACTCACAGGATTCTGTTATGGACTGGTTTTGTAATGGATCATTTCGATAAAAAGCAAGTTCTGTGTTACACAGATTAACAAGAGTGGTTTATGTCATGGGAGGATTCAGCAATGGCCAGACTCTGTAACAATTGGTTTCTGCAATAATGTCTCAGTGACAGAGTTCTGTAACAGCTGGTTTCTGTGACCAATGGATTTTGTGATGGGCAGATTCTGTAGTGACTGCATTCTGTAATGATTTGGTTTGATTTGATTTGATTTATTTGTATTACGTATACCAAGATACAGTGTGCTATCCAGTCAAATCATATTTTACATCAGCATTTTAGAGTGAGAGAACAGAATGCAGCATTTGGTGTTATAGCTACAGAGAGGGTGCATAGAAACAGAAGGTTTAAATTTATGAGAGATCCGTTCTTAAGTTGGTAACGGTGGGGAAAATGCTGTAGTTAAATCTGTAGATATGGTGTTGCAAACTCTTGTACTTTCCACCGGACGGAAGATTGTGGAAGAAAGTATAACTGGGGAAGAGGATGGGTCTTTGATGAAATTGGCTGATTTCTCCAGGCAGTGGGAAGTGTTGTTGGAGTCAATGGATGGAAGGTTGGTTTGTGTGATGGGCTGTGTTCACAACTCTTTGTAATCTCTTGCAGTATGTTCTGTAATGGAAAGGTTCTGCAATGAGCACAGTTTGTAATGAACAGGTTCTGCAGTGAGTGCAGCCAGTAATGGGCAGGTTCTGCAGTTAGTGTAGTCTGTAATGGGCAGGTTCTGCAGTTAGTGTAGTCTGTAATGGGCAGGTTCTGCAGCGAGTGCAGTCTGTAATGAACAGTTTCTGCAGTGAGCGCAGTTTGTAATGAACAGGTTCTGCAGTGTGTGCAGTCTGTAATGAACAGGTTCTGCAGTGAGTGCAGTCTGTAATGAACAGTTTCTGCAGTGTGTGCAGTCTGTAATGAGCAGGTTCTGCAGTGAAAACATTCTGTAATGGGCAGGTTCTGCAGTGAGAACATTCTGTAATGATCAGGTTCTGCAGTGAAAACATTCTGCAATGGGCAGGTTCTGCAGTGTGTGCAGTCTGTAATGGGCAGGTTCTGCAGTGAAAACATTCTGTAATGGGCAGGTTCTGCACTGAGCGCAGTCTGTAATGGGCAGGTTCTGCAGTGAGTGCAGTCTATAATGGGCAGGTTCTGCAGTGAGAACATTCTGTAATGGACAGGTTCTGCACTGAGTGCATTTTCTAATGATCAGGTTCTACAGGGAGTGCATTCTGTAATGGGCAGGTTCTGCAGTGAGTGCATTTTGTAATGATCAGATTCTACTGTGAGTGCAGTCTGCAATGAACAGGTTCTGCAGTGCGTGCAGTCTGTAATGGGCAGGTTCTGCAGTGAGTACAGGCTGTAATGGGCAGGTTCTGCAGTGAGTGCAGTCTGTAATGAACAGTTTCTGCAGTGGGTGCAGTCTGTATGGGCAGGTTCTGCAGTGAGTGCAGTCTGTAATGGGCCGGTTTGGCAGTGCATGCAGTCTGTAATGGGCAGGTTCTGCAGTGAGTGTAGTCTGTAATGGTCAGGTTCTGCAGTGAGTGCAGTCTGTAATGAACAGTTGCTGCAGTGGGTGCAGTCTGTAATGGGCAGGTTCTGCAGTGAGTGCAGTCTGTAATGGGCAGGTTCTGCAGTGAGTGCAGTCTGTAATGGGCCGGGTCTGCAGTGAGTGCAGTCTATAATGGGCAGGTTCTGCATGAGTGCAGTCTGTAATGGGCAGGGTCTGCAGTGAGTGCAGTCTGCAATGACCAGGTTCTGCAGTGAGTGTAGTCTGTAATGGAAGGGTCTGCAGTGCGTGCAGTCTGTAATGGACCGGGTCTGCAGTGAGTGCAGTCTGTAATGGATCGGGTCTGCAGTGATTGCAGTCTGAAATGTGCAGGTTCTGCAGTGAGTGCAGTCTTTAATGGACCAGGTCAGCAGTGAGGGCAGTCTGTAATGGACCAGGTCTGCAGTGAGTGCAGTCTGAAATGTGCAGGTCCTGCAGTGAGTGCAGTCGGTAATGGGCAGGTCCGGCAGTGAGTGCAGTCGGTACTGGGCAGGTCCTGCAGTGAGTGCAGTCTGTAATGGGCAGGTCCTGCAGTGAGTGCAGTCTGTAATGGGCCGGGTCTGCAGTGATTGCAGTCTGTAATGGGCCGGGTTTGCAGTGAGTGCAGCCTGTAATGGGTGGGTCTGCAATGAGTGCAGTCTTTAATGGGCGGGTCTGCAATGAGTGCAGTCTGTAATGGGACGGGTCTGCAGTGAGTGCAGTCTGTAATGGGCAGTTTCTGCAGTGAGTGCAGTCTGTAATGGACCGGGTCTGCAGTGAGTGCAGTCTGTAATGGGCAAGTCCTGCAGTGAGTGCAGTCGGTAATGGGCAGGTCCTGCAGTGAGTGTAGTCTGTAATGGGCGGGTCTGCAATGAGTGCAGTCTGTAATGGGTGGGTCTGCAATGAGTGCAGTCTGTAATGGGCCAGGTCTGCAGTGAGTGCAGTCTGTAATGGACCGGGTCTGCAGTGAGTGCCGTCTGTAATGGACCGGGTCTGCAGTGATTGCAGTCTGTAATGGGCAGGTCTTGCAGTGAGTGCAGCCTGTAATGGGCCGGGTCTGCAGTGAATGCAGTCGGTAATGGGCAGGTCCTGCAGTGAGTGCAGTCGGTAATGGGCAGGTCCTGCAGTGAGTGCAGCCTGTAATGGACCGGTCTGCAGTGAGTGCCGTCTGTAATGGACCGGGTCTGCAGTGTTTGCAGTCTGTAATGGGCAGGTCTTGCAGTGAGTGCAGCCTGTAATGGGATGGGTCTGCAGTGAGTGCAGTCGTTAATGGGCAGGTCCTGCAGTGAGTGCAGTCGGTAATGGGTCGGGTCTGCAGTGAGTGCAGTATGTAATGGGCAGGTCCTGCAGTGAGTACAGTCTGTAATGGGCAGGACTGCAGTAAGTGTAGCCTGTAATGGGCGGGTCTGCAGGATTGCAGTATCTAATGGGCCGGGTCTGCAGTGAGTGCAGTCTGTAATGGGCCAGGTCTGCAGTGAGTGCAGTCTGTAATGAACAGGTTCTGCAGTGTGTGCAATCTGTAATGACCAGATTCTGCAGTGAGTGCATTCTGTAATGGGCAGTTTTTACAGTAAATGTACTGTGTCATGGGCAAGTTCTGCGCTGAGTGCAGTCTGTAACGGGCAGGTTCTGCAGTGAGTGCAGTCTGTAATGAACAGGTTCTGCAGTGAGTGCAGTCTGTAATGGGCAGGTTCTGCACTGAGTGCAGTCTGTAATGAACAGTTTCTTCAATGAGTGCAGTCTGTAATGGGCCGGGTCTGCAGTAAGTGCAATCTGTAATGGGCCGGGTCTGCAGTGAGTACAGTCTGTAATGGGCAGGTTTTGCAGTCTGTAATGGGCAGGTTCTGCAGTGAATGCAGTCGGTAATGGGCAGGTCCTGCAGTGAGTGCAGTCGGTAATGGGCCGGGTCTGCAGTGAATGCAGTCGGTAATGGGCAGGTCCTGCAGTGAGTGCAGTCTGTAATGGGCAGGTCCTGCAGTGAGTGCAGCCTGTAATGGACCGGGTCTGCAGTGAGTGCCGTCTGTAATGGACCGGGTCTGCAGTGTTTGCAGTCTGTAATGGGCAGGTCTTGCAGTGAGTGCAGCCTGTAATGGGATGGGTCTGCAGTGAGTGCAGTCGTAAATGGGCAGGTCCTGCAGTGAGTGCAGTCGGTAATGGGTCGGGTCTGCAGTGAATGCAGTCGGTAATGGGCAGGTCCTGCAGTGAGTGCAGTCGGTAATGGGCAGGTCCTGCAGTGAGTGCAGCCTGTAATGGACCGGGTCTGCAGTGAGTGCCGTCTGTAATGGACTGGGTCTGCAGTGTTTGCAGTCTGTAATGGGCAGGTCTTGCAGTGAGTGCAGCCTGTAATGGGCCGGGTCTGCAGTGAATGTAGTCGGTAATGGGCAGGTCCTGCAGTGAGTGTAGTCTGTAATGGGCGGGTCTGCAATGAGTGCAGTCTGTAATGGGTGGGTCTGCAATGAGTGCAGTCTGTAATGGGCCAGGTCTGCAGTGAGTGCAGTCTGTAATGGACCGGGTCTGCAGTGAGTGCCATCTGTAATGGACTGGGTCTGCAGTGATTGCAGTCTGTAATGGGCAGGTCTTGCAGTGAGTGCAGCCTGTAATGGGCCGGGTCTGCAGTGAATGCAGTCGGTAATGGGCAGGTCTTGCAGTGAGTGCAGCCTGTAATGGGCAGGTCTTGCAGTGAGTGCAGCCTGTAATGGGCAGGTCTTGCAGTGAGTGCAGCCTGTAATGGGATGGGTCTGCAGTGAGTGCAGTCGTTAATGGGCAGGTCCTGCAGTGAGTGCAGTCGGTAATGGGCCGGGTCTGCAGTGAATGCAGTCGGTAATGGGCAGGTCCTGCAGTGAGTGTAGTCTGTAATGGGCGGGTCTGCAATGAGTGCAGTCTGTAATGGGTGGGTCTGCAATGAGTGCAGTCTGTAATGGGTGGGTCTGCAATGAGTGCAGTCTGTAATCTGTAATGGGCAGGTTCTGCAGTGAGTGCAGTCTGTAATGAACAGGTTCTGCAGTGAGTGCAGTCTGTAATGGGCAGGTTCTGCACTGAGTGCAGTCTGTAATGAACAGTTTCTTCAATGAGTGCAGTCTGTAATGGGCCAGGTCTGCAGTGAGAGCAATCTGTAATGGGCCGGGCCTGCAGTGAGTACAGTCTGTAATGGGCAGGTTTTGCAGTCTGTAATGGGCAGGTTCTGCCGGATTGAAGTATGTAATGGGCAGGTTCTGCAGTGAGTGCAGACTGTAATGGGCAGGTTCTGCAGTGAGTGCAGTCTGTAATGGGCAGGTTCTGCAGTGAGTGCAGTGTATAATGAGCAGGTTCTGCAGTGAATGCAGTCTGCAATGAACAGGTTCTGCAGTGAGTGCAGTCTGTAATGGGCAGGTTCTGCAGTGAGTGCAGTCTGTAATGGGCAGGTTCTGCAGTGAGTACAGTCTGTAATGCATGGTGGCACAGTGGTTAGCACTGCTGCCTCACAGCGCCAGAGACCCGGGTTCAATTCCCGCCTCAGGCGACTGACTGTGTGGAGTTTGCACTCCGGAGCACCCGGAGCACCCGTGTCTGCGTGGGTTTCCTCTGGGTGCTCCGGTTTCTTCCCACAGTCCAATGATGTGCAGGTCAGGTGAATTGGCCATGCTAAATTGACCGTAGTGTTAGGTAAGGGGTATGGGTGGGTTGCGTTTCGGCGGGTCGGTGTGGACTTGTTGGGCCGAAGGGCCTGTTTCCACACTGTAATGTAATGTAATCTAAAATCTAGTTGCTGCAGTGAGTGCAGTCGGTAATTGGAAGGTTCTGCAGTGAGTGCATTCTGTAATGGGCAGTTTCTGCAGTAAATGTACTGTGTCATGGGCAGGTTCTGCGCTGGGTGTAGTCTGTAACGGGCAGGTTCTACAGTGAGTGCAGTCTGTAATGAACCGGTTCTGCAGTGAGTGCGGTCTGTAATGGGCAGGTTCTGCACTGAGTGCAGTGTGTAATGAACAGGTTCTTCAATGAGTGCATTCTGTAATGGGCAGGTTCTGCAATGAGGGCAGTCTGCAATGACCAGGGTCTGTAGCGAGTGCAGTCTGCAATGGGCCGGGTCTGCAGTGAGTGCAGTCTGTAATGGGCAGGTTCTGCATGAGTGCAGTCTGTAATGGGCCAGGTCTGCAGTGAATGCAGTCTGTAATGGGCAGGTTTTGCAGTCGTAATGGGCAGGTCTGCAGTGCGTGCAGTCTGTAATGGACCGGGTCTGCAGTGAGTGTAGGCTGTAATGGGCAGGTCTGCAGTGTGTGCAGTTTGTAATGGACTGGGTCTGCAGTGAGTGCAGTCTGTAATGGGCAGGATCTGCAGTTAGTGCAGTCTGCAATGAACAGGTTCTGCAGTGCGTGCAGTCTGTAATGGGCACGTTCTGCAGTGAGTGCAGTCTGCAATTGTCAGGTTCTGCAGTGAGTGCAGTCTGTAATGGGCACGTTCTGCAGTGAGTGCAGTCTGCAATTGTCAGGTTCTGCAGTGAGTGCAGTCTGTAATGGGCTGGTTCTGCAGTGAGTGCATTGTGTAATGGGCAGGTTTGCAGTGAATGCAGTCTGTAATGGGCAGGTTTGGCAGTGGGTGCAGTCTGTAATGGGCAGGTTCTGCAGTGAGTGCAGTCTGTAATGGGCAGTTTCTGCAGTAAATGTACTGTGTCATGGGCAGGTTCTGTGCTGAGTCCAGTCTGTAACGGGTTCTGCAGTGAGTGCAGTCTGCAATGAACAGGTTCTACAGTGAGTGCAGTCTGTAATGGGCAGGTTCTGCACTGAGTGCAGTCTGTAATGAACAGGTTCTTCAATGAGTGCATTCTGTAATGGGCAGGTTCTGCAATGAGGACAGTCTGCAATGACCAGGGTCTGCAGCGAGTGCAGTCTGTAATGGGCCGGGTCTGCAGTGAGTGCAAGTGCAGTCTGTAATGGGCCGGGTCTGCAGTGAGTGCAGTCTATAATGGGCAGGTTCTGCATGAGTGCAGTCTGTAATGGGCAGGGTCTGCAGTGAGTGCAGTCTGCAATGGGCCAGGTCTACAGTGAGTGCAGTCTGTAATGGGCAGGTTTTGCAGTCATAATGGGCAGGTCTGCAGTGAGTGCAGACTGTAATGGACCAAGTCTGCAGTGAGTGTAGTCTGTAATGGGCAGGTCTGCAGTGTGTGCAATCTGTAATGGGCAGGTCTGCAGTGAGTGCAGTCTGTAATGGACTGGGTCTGCAGTGAGTGCAGTCTGTAATGGACCAGGTCTGCAATGAGTGCAGCCAGTAATGGGCAGGTCCTACAGTGAGTGCAGTCTGTAATGGGCAGGTCCTGCAGTGATTGCAGTCTTTAATGGGTCGGGTCTGCAGTGATTGTAGTCTGTAATGGGCCGGGTCTGCAGTGATTGCAGTCTGTAATGGGCAGGTTCTGCAGTGATTGCAGTCTGTAATGGGCAGGTCTGCAGTGAGTGGAGTCTGTAATGGACCAGGTCTGCAGTGAGTGGAGCCTGTAATGGGCGGGTCAGCAGTGATTGCAGTCTGTAATGGGCCGGGTCTGCAGTGTGTGCAATCTGTAATGGACAGGTCTGCAGTGTGTGCAGTCTGTAATGGACCGCGTCTGCAGTGAGTGTAGTCTGTAATGGGTGGGTCTGTAATGAATGCAGTCGGTAATGGGACGGGTCTGCAATGAGTGCAGTCTGTAATGGGACGGGTTTGCAGTGAGTGCAGTCTGTAATGGGCCGGGTCTGCAGTGAGTGCAGTCTGTAATGGGCAGGTCCTGCAGTGAGTACAGTCGGTAATGGGCAGGTCCTGCAGTGAGTGCAGCCTGTAATGGGCCGGGTCTGCAGTGATTGCAGTCTGTAATGGACTGGGTCTGCAGTGAGTGTAGTCTGTAATGGACGGGTCTGCAATGAGTGCAGTCTGTAATGGGACGGGTCTGCAGTGAGTGCAGTCTGTAATGGACTGGGTCTGCAGTGAGTGCAGTCTGTAATAGGCAGGTCCTGCAGTGAGTGCAGTCTGTAATGGACCATGTCTGCAGTGAGTGTAGTCTATAATGGACAGTTTCTGCAGTGAGTGCAGCCTGTAATGGGCCAGGTCTGCAGTGAGTGCAGTCTGTAATGGACCGGGTCCGCAGTGAGTGCCGTCTGTAATGGACCGGGTCAGCAGTGATTGCAGTCTGTAATGGGCAGGTCTTGCAGTGAGTGCAGCCTGTAATGGGACGGGTCTGCAGTGAGTGCAGTTGGTAATGGGCAGGTCCTGCAGTGAGTGCAGTCGGTAATGGTCCGGGTCTGCAGTGAGTGCAGTCTGTAATGGGCAGGTCCTGCAGTGAGTGCAGTCTGTAATGGGCCAGGTCTGCAGTGAGTGCAGTCTGTAATGGGCCGGGTCTGCAGTGATTGCAGTCTGTAATGGGCAGGTCCTGCAGTGAGTGCAGCCTGTAATGGGCCGGGTCTGCAGTGATTGCAGTCTGTAATGGACTGGGTCTGCAGTGAGTGTAGTCTGTAATGGACGGGTCTGCAATGAGTGCACTCTGTAATGGGACGGGTCTGCAGTGAGTGCAGTCTGTAATGGACTGGGTCTGCAGTGAGTGGAGTCTGTAATGGACTGGGTCTGCAGTGAGTGCAGTCTGTAATATGCAGGTCCTGCAGTGTGTGCAGTTTGTAATGGGCCAGGTCTGCAGTGAGTGCAGTCTGTAATGGGCAGGTCCTGCAGTGAGTACAACCTGTAATGGGCCGGGTCTGCAGTGAGTGCAGTCTGTAATGGGCCGGGTCTGCAGTGATTGCAGTCTGTAATGGGCAGGGTCTGCAGTCGTAATGGGCAGGTCAGCAGTGAGGGCAGACTGTAATGGACCGGGTCTGCAGTGAGTGTAGTCTGTAATAGGCAGGTCTGCAGTGTGTGCAGTTTGTAATGGGCCGGGTCTGCAGTGAGTGCAGTGTATTTCCGCGGTGAGGGTTTTGCTCTTTTTGTTTATCTACATTGTACTGAACTCGAAAATGATTGCAGCAGCAAGTGACTATCTTTCGTTCCTGGTTTAATACTTTAGGCAGTCCACTGTAGAAGAAAATTGCTTCAACCCAAGAGCTTAACTATGTGACCAGACATCTGTTAAATCTTGTATGTTTACTACACCGGTATGTGTTGGTTTGGAGTCTGAGCGAGCAGTTGGGTGTTTATGACATTTCCTGCACATGGCTCCCAATGCAGCAGCATTGAGTTATCCGCATCTTGCTCTTTATTTTGTTTTTGATCAAAGCAGAGAATATTTTTGCTGATGGTCCATCAGTCATCCCTGCTGTCTAACTTATTCAGGTAATTATATGCTTAGATGTAAAGTCTTGTTTGATTTTAGGCATCGTTAAGAAGCTGTTGTTGGTGGAGTGGTTTTGGCACAGAATTTAGACTGTTAAGATTAATGCAATTTAAATAAAGACAATAAAAGTGTAACTGAATTATTTCCATGTCCAAAACTGAGGCTTCTCCAAGCCCACTAAAATACCTCATGTCACTTTTTAACGTGCTGTCCAAAGCTTATAGTGGATGAAGAAATTCACTAAATTATTTTGCAAGTTAGACCATTCTAAAGCTAGCATTGCAAGTGACTGAGTTTTTTTTATACATTGGCCTGTCGTTACAATTCCAGTTACTATGCACTGTTTGTATTGCGAGACCAGGCAAATATACTTCTTTCTGCATGCACCAGCAGATCTTTGCAAACTGTTGGCTTCCTTGCTTCAGTCTGCTGCCTAGACGTAGTTCCAGTTGAGCAAGCAAATGCCAGGACTGGGATTGAACACCGTGTTGGTCTGATTCACCCCAGCGATCCAGAAAACCTGAGGATTCAGAGTCGCTGTGGGAACAAACGTTTTTACACCCATGTTGGAACCTCGAGTTTTGGGGAGTGTTGGTAGGGAGTCCAATTGTTTTGCATCCATTATGTGTTGTAAGGGCTGCTAACACACTGCTGTTCAGATGGTAACCTTCCAAACAGGAGTTAGGAAGCCAGCACTGAGCATGATCAGGTTTTTCTTCCAGATGACATCTTCTCGTTCATCCACTCTCCACCTTTTACTCTTCATACAGTGATCCAAAGCAAAATCCCTCTGGCTGATTGGTTAGCACGGTGCCATGCACCCGGGTTCAAATCCACCCTCAGGCGACTGTCTATGTGGAGATTGTACATTCTACCCGGGTCTGTGCGGGTTCCCTCCGGGTGCTTCAGTTTCCTCCCACAATCCAAAAATGTGCAGGTTGGGTGTTTGGGCATGGGACACAACCCTGAGGAACTCCTGCAGACACGTCCTGGAGCAGAGATGACTGATCTCCAACAACCGCAACCATCTTACTATGTGCAGGTCTGACTCCAACCAATGGAGAGTTTCCCTCCCTCCCCCGATACCCATTGATTCCTGTTTTGCTAAAGCTCTGTGATGCCACACTCAGTCAAATGTGACCTTGATGTCAACGGCTGTCACTCTCACCTCATTTGCAAGTTAGAAAACTCCATTTGGCCAGCAAGGTTTCTGAGTAATGATAAATAAAACAGGGATGTACAGTGCTGCAGTTTATCCAGGGCCCTCCTCACCTTGTGTCCTCTGCTTCAGGAGCATAGCTTCATTGATTGCACCCTCAAACCTGAGCCATTCCCACTGGAAATCTGTCCAAAATACCTTGAAGATTCACAATCCAGAAACACACCGATGAGCTGATTACACAGAACATCCAGGCAATTTGTCTCAAGCATTTGTTCCCACGATCAAGAGGAAGCATCAGCAGCAAACTCAGTCATAGAGATGTACAGCATGGAAACAGACCCTTCGGTCCAACCCGTCCATGCCGACCAGATATCCCAACCCAATCTAGTCCCACCTGCCAGCACCCGGCCCATATCCCTCCAAACTCTTCCTATTCATATACCCATCCAAATGCCTCTTAAATGTTGCAATTGTACCAGCCTCCACCACATCCTCTGGCAGCTCATTCCATACACGTACCACCCTCTGCGTGAAAAGGTTGCCCCTTAAGTCTCTTTTATATCTTTCCCCTCTCACCCTAATCCTATGCCCTCTAGTTCTGGACTCCCCAACCCCAGGGAAAAGACTTTGTCTATTTATCCTATCCATGCCCCTCATAATTTTGTAAACCTCTATAAGGTCACCCCTCAGCCTCCGATGCTCCAGAGAAAACAGCCCCAGCCTGTTCAGCCTCTCCCAACTGAGAGATAGGTTGAAATAAATAGTTATGATGAGACATTGCTTATTATGGTGATAAGTTCACCCCAAGCACCAGACATTAGGATCCATTTACCTGAGGCTAAATGCTGGGGAATTGATAATAATTGATGCACATCAAATGGAACCGAATCTGGAAAATTCCAAGCTTTATGGATTTGCTGTTAAAATGCTGTACATCAAGGTGCAGATTGGAAAATGAGAACTTTTGCTGAGATACCTCTTAAAATCAGATTTTCTCTCACTCCGTTACAGCAGGATAGTGAGCAGAACAGCAAGGTAGGTAAACCTGTTGAGAGCCAGCCCTTTGAGATAAAAGATGGATTGTCAGATTTTGAATTAGTCTAGCTCCTTCATCTGCTCTAGGATAATATTCTTTCGGAAGACTTCAGAGATGTCTAACGCATTGGCTTCTCAAACTCAATGCTCCGCAGGGAACGATGGATTCATTTGCTGTGACACGTTGCATGTTTATTTTGACATGTTGAGTGTCTTTCCAAGCTTTAGACTTGTTCCAGTGGAAATAGGAGTGGGCTACTCAACCCTTAAGGTATGATTTGCCACTCAATCAGATAAAGGCTAACATGAAATGAATAGTATTTGTTTGCTCTCTGTGATCTGGAAATCCCGGTCTTCATATCTGTCATTAGACCTGACTGGCAAAGTAATCTCAGCATGGGTATGGTGCCATTGTATAGCCTCACCTTTAATTTCAAGGACTTCATTTATGGATCCGCATCAGTGGTCTAATCCAGTCTGTGTCAGAGAACAGGGGCCCTTGGAGTGTGAACGCAAGATTGTTTTTATTGTGGTGGTTTATGACAGGTAGGCTAAACATGGAAGTGCCATTAGCTTGGTTTAGCATAATAAAGGATTGGATTTAGCTCTGAAAATCCAGAGATTAAAAGTTTTTGGGTAGTTCAGAGAAGACCTAGTGTTGGATATAAATGTGGTTTCTCTCCTAAAATGAGATGTAGAACAGTTCAGGGAAAACACTGATAGGTCAGGAAGAAAGGTTAGTTTGTGCAACTTCAAGAGTGGAGTATTTGATTAGAAATCTGCAGGTTATTAAACACTGAGAAAACCTAAGCTCTCAGTTTTGTGAATATTGGTGTACAACTCACTAGAAAGAACTGGGCAGAGTCAGCTATATTGATTTTAAAGATTTAATTTCTCAGGATTTGAATAGCTGTAAAATGATGGCATTGGAAAATCATATTGCGACTAGTTTTTCCTTGGTGTATTAAGATTTATTTTAATTGCGGTCGATACCTCGATAATTTATTTTTCTGTTCTTATTTTTTGTATAATAAACTTCTGTTGAAGAAACGGTGGCACGGTGGCACAGTGGTTAGCACTGCTGCCTTACAGCGCCAGAGACCTGGGTTCAATTCCCACCTCAGGCGACTGACTGTGTGGAGTTTGCACATTCTCCCCGTGTCTGCGTGGGTTTCCTCCGGGTGCTCCAGTTTCCTCCCACAGTCCAAAGATGTGCAGGTCAGGTGAATTGGCCATGCTAAATTGCCCGTAGTGTTAGGTAAGGGGTAAATGTAGGGGTATGGGTGGGTTGCGCTTAGGCGGGTCGGTGTGGACTTGTTGGGCCGAAGGGCCTGTTTCCACACTGTAATCTAATCTAATCTAAACTCCTGGAGCCTTGTGTTTCAGTGAATGACCATCACAGCAGCCTAAACAAAAACAACATATCAGGTGAGATTTTATTCTGGGGTCTGACATCATAATCGTGTATATATGTGTCTGCTTTTTTGTGTATATACATACTTGGGTATGTGTTTTGTTTATGTGTAGATATATTTGTGTGTGCTTTTGTTGTCCATCTATATATAACATATGTGCTTTGTATATACAGGGTCACCCACTTATACAAGTCCACATTTTATTTTTGTTGACCCCCCCGACGATCTTGCTGTGTATTTCTCTTTGCCTTTGTAACTTGTACCTCACAATCCCAACATCACCATCCAGGGTGAGCGGATGGTTTAACAAGCAGTCTTTGTTTCTGCCCCACTCTCTAATATGATACAATCCACATATTTTGACACAGTCAAAAATTAAAAAGAAACAACAAAAAAAAAGAGAATAGAAAGGGGCACTAATCCTGTGAAGACCCATGCCTCTGCTGCAGTTTAAAGAAATATTTGCTTTCAAGAACTTAACCTGGTTCAGGCTCTCTTGGAAGGAAGCACACACTAAAGAATTTCAAGCTGAACTCAATATCAACCAGACGCTGTCTGGTTGGATAATAACACTGGAACAATCATAGAATGAGAGTGGGAAATGGAGTAATCACACAATAATCAAAAAAAAAGATTCACCGCTTTGGATTGGAGAATGTGCTTTTTGCTTTGTGTATTGACCAGTCAAAGTCAATCCAAGCAGAGTGTTAACAAAAGATGATTTTGTGAAGAAACCTGAAAGCTTTCATAGAAAGTGGATATAGACAACTTTACTCCAGCAACTGCTGTTTTTTTGTGGTTGAAATAAGCTCCTCTCCAAGCTGTTCTGTGGTGAAGGCTCATTCACAAACACTACAAAGCTGGATGACTGGAATCAGCATATTCAAGAAATTACTCAAGGATTTAAACACAGACATCATTAATACAGTCAAAACTGTCCTGTCTTCTGCAAATGCACACCAGATAAAACTTATTGCATCAACGGATCAAGCTGCAGTTTAATCTTCAGTCAGAGATTGAGTGTCAATTCTTGATGCAGCAAAACACAGATCTAGTAAAAACCAAACTCATCAGCAAGGAGATTGAACCATGCCACCCATCAGCTGCCAGGCAAAGACCTGGAGAACATCAACAATTTAATGGATTCAGCCATGTGACCGTATCCAGAATCCTATTACAGATCGTGGCTCTGCCCTGTGCCCACACCCCCTCAATTTATTGTCATTAAGTGTGTCAGTTAATCAAGTGGAAGATAAATGGTTTTCAGGTGCTGGGCTAACAAGGCTCTCAGGGATTTCCCTCCTCCTCATTGTTGATAACATTAGAGTTTTCCATCTTTTACCTCAAAAGGTCGGTTTTCATCAGGTTTACCTACATTTCTGTTCTGCTCAGTATCCTGCTGTAATGGAGTGAGAGCAAATCTGATTTTAAGAGATATCTCAATAAGAGTTCTCATTTTCAAATCTGCACCTTGATGTACAGCATTTTAACAGCAAAGCTTGGAATTTTTCAGATTCGGTTCCATTTAATGCGCATCAATTATTATCAATTCCCCAGCATTTAGCCTCAGGTAATGTCTGGTGCTTGGGGTGAACTTACCACCATAATAAGCAATGTCTCATCACAACTATTTATTTCAACCTATCTCTCAATAACCAGCTGACTGAGTTTGCTGCTGGTGCTTCCTCTTGATCGTGGGAACAAATGCTTGAGGCGAATTGCCTGGATGTTCTGTGTAATCAGCTCATTGGTGTGTTTCTGGATTGTGAATCTTCAAGGTATTTTGGACAGATTTCCAGTGGTAATGGCTCAGGTTTGAGGGTGCAATCAATGAAGCTATGCTGCTGAAGCAGAGGACACAAGGTGAGGAGGGCCCTGGATAAACTGCAGCACTGTACATCCCTGTTTTATTTATCAATACTCAGAAACCTTGCTGGCCAAATGGAGTTTTCTAACTTGCAAATGAGGTGAGAGTGACAGCCGTTGACATCAAAGTCACATTTGACTGAGTGTGGCATCACAGAGCTTTAGCAAAACAGGAATCAATGGGTATCGGGGGAGGGAGGGAAACTCTCCATTGGTTGGAGTCAGACCTGGCACATAGTAAGATGGTTGCGGTTGTTGGAGATCAGTCATCTCTGCTCCAGAACATTCCTGCAGGAGTTCCTCAGGGTAGTATCGTAGGCTCAACCATCTTCAGCTGCTTCATCAATGACTCTCTCCACCATAAGGTCAGAAGTGGGATGTTCATTGATGATTACGCAGTGTTCAGCCCCGTTCATAACTTCTAAGGCACTTAAGCTGCCCATGTTCAAATATGACATTCTGGACAATATCTAGGCTTGGCCAAAATGTAACAAGGAACTTACATGGCACACAAATTCCAGGCAATGACCAACTCCATTAAGAGACAATCTAATCACCACCACTTAACATTCAATGGCATTACTATCATTGAATCCCCTACTGTCAACAGCCTGGGGGTGACCATTGACCAGATACTTAGTGGACTTATCACATAAACACAGTGGCTACAAGAGCAGATCAGAGACTAGGAATACTGTGGCAAACTACTCACCTGCTGACTCTCCCAAAGTCTGTCCTCCATCTATAAAATGAAAACAAACCGAGTTTGGAATAACTGAAATATATTGTAAGCTCTCAGCAGCCCCTGAGCAGCTAAGGCTCTGAGTGTTTGAGGAAAATGGGCTGCACGGTGGCTCAGTGGTTAGCACTGCTGCATCACAGTGCCAGGGACCGGGTTTGATTCCAACCTCGGGTGACTGTCTGTGTGGAGTTTGCACATTCTTCCCCGTGTTGGCGTGGGTTTTCTCCCACAGTCACAAAGCTGTGCAGGTCAGGTGAATTGGCCATGGTAAATTGCCCATAGTGTCCAGGGATATGTAGGTTAGGTGCATTAGTCAGGAGAACTGTGGAGTAATAGGATAGGGGAATGGGTCTGGGTGGGATACTCTTCGGAGGGTCGGTGTGGACCTGTTGGGCTAAAAGGCCTGTTTCCACACTGTAGGGATTCTATGAAAAATACAGTATTAAAATGTGTTGACTGCTCCTTTCCCCTTCATTGGCTCAGTGTCAGCAAGGGCTCCATTGGTATAGAGTGGTAATATATAATAGACTAAGTCTAAGACACATTCACAGGCATCAACTGGAAGGTCATCAAATGATGTATGCCTTCCACTAAACGCAGCGGAAGCAGAGCACTTGAACACAATCAAGGAGAGGAAGATAATTTTCTGATCAGCAAGGGGTTGAAAGGTGGTAAAACCTATCAAGGGGAGGCAAGAATGTGGAGTAAACAAATTGTCCATGTCCTCCGAGAATGGCTGAGCAGGCTACTCCTGCACCTAATGTGTCTGCATTCTGCAGAAAGATGTTGTAGGTTACAGAGAGACAGAGATAAGCTGTAGAGCTGGGCTGAGAGGTGGCAAATGGAGTTAAATGCAGAAAAGTGTTAGGTGATTCACTTTGGAAGGAGTAACAGGAATACAGAGGACTGGGCTAATGGTAAGATTCTTGGTCGTATGGATGAGCAGAGAGATCTCAGTGTCCATGTGCATAGATCCCTGAAAATTGCCACCCAGGTTGGAGTTGTTAAGAAGGCATACAGTGTGTTAGCTTTTATTGGGAGAGGGATTGAGTTTCAGAGCCATGAGGTCATGTTGCAGCTGTACAAGACTCTGGTGCGGTCACACTTGGAGTATTGTGTACAGTTCTGGTCACTGCATGAAAGGAAGGATGTGGAAGCTTTGGAAAGGGTATAGAGAAGGATTAGATAAGGTGGACAGTGACAGCCTTCTTCCTCGTACGTTGATGGCTAGCATGAGGAACATAGCTTTAAATTGAGAGGTGATAGATATAGGACAAATGTCAGAGGTAGATTCTTTACTCAGAGAGTAGTAGGAACGTGAAATACTCTGCCTGCAACAGTAGTAGACTCACCAACTTTAAGGGCATTTTAAAGGTCATTGGATAAACATATGGTTGATAATGAAATAGTATAGGTTAGGTGGGCTTCAGATTGGTTTCACAGGTCGGGGCTACGTTGAGGGCCGAAGGGTCTGCACTGTGCTGTAATGTTCTATGATCTATTTGTACCTCAGTACAATGAAGCATGCTGTAATTCCTGGACATCTATAAGTCCTGTCTTCAGCCTCCACTGACTATTCTCATTATCAGTTTAAAGACCACATTTGTTTTGGTCTGAGCTTCACTGTAGGGAAAATACTGTTTTAAACTAAGGAGCAAGTGAAGAAGATATTACAGTTTTTACAGCAGGTTACTGGAACTCATTGCAAGTTGTATCTATAAAGTTGCCTTATTCAAAGTGTGTGTGTGTCAACGTTCTACACCTAACAATGATAAGAGCTGGAATGCAGCGTCATTAATGGGAGGCTTGTGCTCATTAGCAGGTTCTGACTACATAGCTCAGAGACAATGTTAGTGTAAGCCAGTGACCGTCACCAATAAGACACAATCTAACCACCACCCCTTGACATTCAATGGTGTTATCATCACTGAATCCCCCACTATCAACATCCTGGGGGTTACCATTGATGGGAAACTCAGCTGGATTCACCACATCAACACACACTGGCTACAAGAACAAAGACAGGTGAGGATACCATGTTGAGCAACTCACCTCCTGACTCCCCAAAGCCTGTTCATCATCTACAAGGCACAAGTCAGGAGTGTGATGGAATACTCCCCACTTGCAGTTCTAACAATGCTCAAGAGGTTTTTTCACCATTCAGAATAAAGCAGCTTCCTTGATTGGCATCACACCCACCACCAATGTAGGGTAACAGCAGTGTACAGGATGCACTGCAGAAACTCACCAAAGATCCTCAGACAGTGCTTTTCAAACCCATGGCCACTTCCATCTGGAAGGACAAGGGCAGCAGATACATGGGAACACCACCACTTTCAACTCCCTCTCCAAGCCACTCACCATCCTGACTTGGAAATATATTGCTGTTGCTTCACTGTCTCTGGGTCAAAATCCTGGAATTCCCTCCTTAATGGCATTCGAGGTCAACCCACAGCAGGTGGACCGTCACAGTTCAAGAAGATAGCTCACTACCTGAATGGCAACTGGGGATGGGCAATAAATGCTGGCCCAGCCAATGCTATCCACAGCTTACAAACATATTTTAAAAAATAACGACATCACTTTGGAAGTTGAGATTTGCCCCATATAAAAGAAAAGGCTGATTTGGCTGCTTTAATGACGTGAAAGTAACTGCTTCCAATTTAAGTAGCCCTACTTTTAAGTGTGGATTGCTATCAGGTGCTAAAGCCTAAAAGAGACTGACCCTGTTGGCTGTCTGTGTGGTCAGTACAGGAGATTCCAAATGGCAATCTCTGAACCACTAGGGGGCACTCCTGTTACTGTCATTTCTGAGTCTGTAATTTCCTGCTGTCTTTATACTTATTAAAACTTAAAAATTTCAAATGAGCCCACTGTGGAAGACACTGCATATCTGAATATTGACTGGATAAATTGATGGGCAGTGGTAACTTGGGAGCCAAATTTGAAATGTGTATCACATTAGACCAACACAGGCTATTTTTGGATCTTGTGGTGTACAATGAGGTGGGATTAATCAGAGGTCTTGTGGTATAGGATCCTTTAGGGATTAGCAATTGCAACATGGTAGACCTTCAAATTCCAATTGAGGGAAAGCAACTTGTGCCTGGCCACCAGACCTGTGACAGTGCAGTTAACAAGAAGGACTGTAAAATTGGACACCGTTTTCGTTTTTCTATCTTTTATATTCTATGTTTTGGTTTTTTTTCTGTGTTCTATGATGACACCGGAGAATGGCGACACTATACAACAATTTTCACTGTATTTAGTAACCAGACACAGATGAAAATAGATAAGTAAAGGCAAATCAATCTCAAAACTGTCTCCTCAATTACATTAGGCCAGTTATAGAAGTATGTAGAAAGAGTTTCCCGAAGTAGATTGGGAAATTAGACTAAGGGGATGGTCAGTAGACGAACAATAACAGACACTTAATCAGACATTTCATCACACTAAGCAAAAATTTATTCTGATCAAAAAGAAGGATCCAATGAGAAAGATGAACCACCCACTGTTAACAAAGATGGTCAACAAGAGTATCCAATCAAAAACTAAGGCATACATAGCTGGTAAATTGGTGGTAGGTCAGAGGATTGGAATATTGTTTTAGGAAACATCAGTGGATGATTAAAAAGTTAATGAAGAGGGAGAAAATGGATTGTGAATGTGAACTGAAAAAAAATATAAAGTCAGCCTCCATGGGTAAGAAGGTGAGTTGCTAAAGTGAGTGAGTGATCATTAAAAAATGTTACTGGAGAGATGACAGTGGGTAGCAGGGAAATGGCAGATAACTTTACTTCAGTCATCACAGTGGAAGGTGTTATAAATATCTCAAATGTCCGATAAGAAAGATGTTAATTGGAGGAAATGTCTTAGAACAGTTTCAATCATGGGAGACAAAGTAGGGTGAAGATAAAGTCGCCATAGACTACTAGATCATTGAGCTATTCTCTCATTGTAGAGAGCTGACTGGTGGTGGTGTGGGTCAACACACCTCAGGCGAGGGGAAAGTTTGAGAAGCAGAATCCTTTGTGGTGACCTCCACTGGTGTGTCACTTGACATGACTCTGCATTGCAAACCAGCCATCCGGCAAACTGACCCCTGTTAAGGGACAAAGTATTTGACCAGTCAATGGTACTAAAAGCAGACAAGTCACCAGGACTCAATGGCCTGCAACCAAGGGTATTAAAGGAAGTGGCTGCAGAGATAGTGGAGGCATTGGTTGAAATATTCCAGAACTCTTTGAAAGGTTCCAGTGGATTGGAAAACTAATGATGTGATAGTCTCTTCCAGAAGGGGCTGAAGCAAAAAGCAGGAAACCTTGGGCTAGTTCGCGTCACATTTGACATTGGGAAAATGCGAGAGTTCATAATTAGGGATGAAATATCAGGATATTTAGAAAAGGTAACACAACCAAATAGAGTCTTCATGGCTTTGTGAAAGGAAAATAATGTTTGACAAATTTGCTAGAATTCTTTGAAGATATGAGAGACATAGATCATTTGACATATTTGGATTTATAAAAGGTATTCGATTAAGCACCAAATTTAAAAAAAAAAGGTTGAATGATGAAGGCTATGGCACAGTGATATTATTACTGGGCTATTAATCCTGAAACTCAGATAATGTCCTGAGGATGAGGTTCAAATCCTGCCTCGACAGTTAGTGAAATTTAAATTCAATAAGACATATCTGGAATTTAGATTCTACTGATGACCATGAAACTATTGTCAGTTGTTGGCAAAGACTCATCAGGTTCACTAAATCTGCTATCCTGGCTTTGCTAAATACTGGCCTAATTTCTGCATTTATACAATCTAGCATTTGATCCTTTACTATTCCTCAGTTCCATCCATACAGCCCACACTGAATGCTTTCTCCTCATTATATCGCCCCCTCAGTATTGACGTAATTTTGTTTTTAATCAGTCAAGCCACTCCATCACCTCTGCCATTTTATCTGTCTGTTCTGTAAATGTTATATTTAATTCCCAATCCTAATCATCTGGCATCAGTGTTTCAGTAATGGCAATTATATCACCATTTCCAATCTGAACTGGTGCCTGCAGCTCATTTAATTTATTCATTACACTCTGAATTTGTACATCAAATTCCTATTTTGAGCCATACACTAACCTGTCCCTCAGTCCCAATGTTTTATTCACCTGTCACTATTTCTCTCTTCTGGTTTAATCAATACATTTCTTATAGTTTTGTAATTACCTGCCATCCTGAAATAGGATTCCTGAGCGTTTCGTTACTGTCTGTCATATTATTTGATTTTGAAACATGATAGCCCTCCCTGAGCCTGCCCTCTCATTAGATTCAAGAACAGCTTTCTCCCCGCTGTTATTAGACTTCTGAGTGGACCTCTCAAATTTAAATTTAATGTTGATCTCACTCTCTACAGTTGTAAGATTATATTCTTCTCTCTGTTCTACTATCATAATGCACTTTGTATGGTATGATCTGTACACAAAACAAAACATTTTACTGTACCTAATACATGTGACAATAATAAATTGAAATTGCTAGTCCAAAAGAGCTTTACTGGGCTGATTCCTGGGGTGAAGAGGTTGGTTTAACAGGAACAGCTAAACAAATTAGGCCCTGAATCATGTTTGGAAGAATGAGGGGTGATCTATTGCACAATTCCGAAGATTCTCACAGGGTGGACGTTGAGAGGGTGTTCCCAACAGTTGGGGAGTCTTGAACTAAGAGACCTAGTTACAGAATAATGGACACATTCAAAACTGAGATGTAAAGGACTTCCTTCTCTCAGTGGGTATTGAATGTCTGAAATTTTCTACTCCAGAAAGTTGTGGTGGCTGGATCACTGAAATTAATTACTGAAAGATGGATTATTGAAATCTTGGGAAGTTGTGAGGTATAAAGAACTGGCCTGAAGAAGGAGTTGAGGCCTAGCAGAGATTAGCCATGATCTTATAGAATGACAGGGCAAGGACTGGTGGTGAATGGCCTACTCTGACCCCTACTCCTTTTGTTTTTACAGAATGCACCAGCATTTCTGCAGTAAAAGTAAAATATATTTATTTAAAATTCTACAGCTTTCAGCATTACTAATCACTTGGAACACAGGAATCATGCATCAGTTGCATTTAACTAGCCCCTAGCAAAATCAACTTGCATTTATCTAACAATTCTGTAAAGTATCTGATGATATTGTTTTGTTTTACATATTTAATAATTTAGCTGTGTAATTGTCTGCTTTTAATATCTTAGAATATATATCAAATATATCTTAGATTATAAGAATATACTTGAAGCTGATCTGAAATAGTTGTTTCTCCCTCTTTAAGTATTGACAAGAGAATCCTTTCCGTCAACAATTGGTCATTGTTTAACAATAATGTAAAAGCTACATAAATTTATCAATATCTTCCCTTCATTGTAAATGTCAGGCCATCCCCCAACAGAATTTTTGGCTAAAGTTCTCTGTTCTATCAGCAACAGAAATTACTGGAGAAACTCAGCAGATCTGACAGATGGTTAGCACTGCGGCCTCACAGAGCCAGCGACCTGGGCTCGATTCCAGTCTTGGGCAACTGTCTGTGTGTAGTTTGCATACTCTCCCCATGTCTGGCGCGGGTTTCCTCCCACAGTCCAAAGATGTGCAGTTTGGTTTGGATTGGCCATGCTAAATTGCCCATAGTGTTCAGGGATGCGCAGGTTAGATGGATTAGCCATAGGAAATGCAGGGTTATGTGCATAGGATAGAGGGGTGGGTATGGGTGGGATGCTCTTTGGAGGTTCGGTGTGTATGTGATAGGCTGATTGACCTACTTCAACACTGTCGGGATCCTGTGATACCAAGTCCTTTGTTGGCACATAAGGCTATGAAATATAGGAACAGGAGTAGGGTCATTCAGCCCAGCGAGTTTACTCTGCCATTCAGTGGGGTCACGGCTGAACTGATAATCCTCAACTCCACCTTTCTGCCTTTTCCCCATAATCCTTGATCCCCTTATTGATTAGAACCAGATTTGAGCCTTCTTTTTTTTTAAACTATGTGTCTTCTTGAAATCACTGCTCTGTCACAGACACCGTTTCTGAAAGAAGTACGCCTTTCAATTTCCATGTTAAAATGGTATTAATAGTAACATTAGCAAATTTGCTGATGATACTAAGCTGGGTGGCAGGGTGCAATGTGAGGAGGATGTTAGGAGATTACAGGGTGACCTGGACAGGTTAGGTGAGTGGACAGATGCATGGCAGATGCAGTTTAATGTGGATAAATGTATGTGGAGTCAAGTAACAGGA
>NC_057731.1:2265553-2268934 GCF_004010195.1 Chiloscyllium plagiosum | reverse complement strand
CTAACATTACAACTGAAAGATAGCCTATCTTCATTCTGTCACCACCTGTGCTACCCCACTGCTCCACTGCTGCCTGAGCCGGACCCAAAATAGGAGTTGCCATTCTTTAGGGACCATCGTGTCATCGCTGAGTCTACCTCACCACTGATGCAGTCACTGATGATGGGTGTCACGCTGAACCCACAATCACGGCTATAGCCAGTAGTCCCTAGCTCCAGGCCTGCCATGGTCACAACCAACACTCCCTGGCTCCGTTGCCAGGCCACTGTCTTGCCGAGCATCCCGCTCCAGCTTCCCTTCTTCACAATGTCAACTTGCTGGCGACGCCATCTTGAAAAGTCCTCTGCCACCGCCGCCTCCCAACACTGTTGCTGCCAGTTAACCTGCCGCAAAAGGCTTTACGGAAAAGGAAGATGAACGAGAACACAAAAGATTAACAAAAAAAAGGAAAAGAGCAGAAGTAAAAAGAAACAGCAAAGAAAGAATGCAGATGAGAGCGTGGCGCAAGAGCCTGCACACAGCCCTGCCTCCTCCACCGCCATTTTGAATTTTTAATGTGACCCAAGCTTGGAATGAAAATTCCAAACTCAAGAGGAATTGAAGTTTGCTACATCCTGCCTGCTAAAGCTAGTGGAAGAGATCAGCAGTAGGAACCCTCAGACCAGGAACACGAGGAGAAAGCAAAAAACATTCCAGCGATTCCATTGCTTTGAAAGTGAATCAATCTTTAAGATCCTTCTAAAATATAAGGGAACACCTGAGAACTGAGTCTGCAGCATAAATATTGTAAAATAATGATGAGTTACTAATGCTTGCTTTGTTTAAATTTTCTTAATACGTGGAATAAAATTTATTTCTTGTTTAAAAATGGACCAGCTTCATGCAGTGCTATCAGTTAATTACAGGTGTTTTGATTTCTCTTCAAGCAGTAATGTAATTTACAGATTCACAAATAAAGACTCACTATCTACTCACCTTTCTTCTGTTGTCAGTTGAATCAGGGTAAGTTAATTGAAATGCTTTAATTAAGTCTTGTTATAAAAAAAAAATCAATTTTCTCAGCTTCTTAACTTTGGGCAAAGGGAAACAAGGCTTTAGTATTTGAGAATTCCTGAAAACTGATACATA
Organism: Chiloscyllium plagiosum; assembly: GCF_004010195.1. Taxonomy (NCBI): domain Eukaryota; kingdom Metazoa; phylum Chordata; class Chondrichthyes; order Orectolobiformes; family Hemiscylliidae; genus Chiloscyllium; species Chiloscyllium plagiosum. Next base: position 2,267,806 of record NC_057731.1, on the reverse strand, counting down.
CTGTCAATGCTTCTGGTCTTGCTACTCTCAGGAAATGTTCTTGTGCTTGACATTTGCAAATGGTGGGCACATGTGAATATATGAGCTTATAGCATGTATAGCGAGCCACACTGCACCCCTGACTGATAATCTTAAACTTGCTGTTAGTATAATTCTTGTCACATTCTGACAATTGGTTGTAAGTGCAGGAGTAGGCCACTCAACCCATCAAGCCTGCTCTGCCATTCAGTGAAATCATGGCTGATTTGATAATTCTCAACTCCACTTCCTTGCTCTTTCCCCATAAACCCTTGATTCCCCTTACTGATTAAAAGTCTGTCTGTCTGTCTCAGTCTTGAATATGCTTTTAATGGCTCAGCTTTGGTAGCCCTCTGTGGTAAAGAGTTCCACAAATGCACAACCCTCTGAGAGAAAAACATTCTCCTCATCTTTGACTTAAATTGGTGACCCCCTTACTCTGAGATGATGCTCTCTGGTCCGAGACTCTGCCACAAAAGGAAACAACCTCTCCACATCTACCCTGTAAAGCTCCCGAAGAATCTTGTGTCTTTCATTATGGTCACCTCTCATTCTTCTAAACTCCTACAAATTTAGGCCCAAGCTAATCAACCTCTCCTCATAAGCCAGACGACCCTAGTGAACGTTCTCTGGACTGTCTTCAATGTCAGTATACCTTTCCTGAGATAATGGGATCAGAACTGTTCACAGTAGGTGAACCAGGTGTGGTTTAATTGTGTCTTGTATAGTTTTCACAAGATCTCCCTGTTTTAATATTCCATTCCCTTTGAAATAAAGGCCAATATTTCATTTGTCTTCCCTTTACCTGGTAAACTTATGCGCTAGCATTTTGTGATTCATAGGTGAGGACTCCCAAATCCCTTCAGGTTCACCTTTCCTCAGTCTTTTACTCTTTACATAACATTTAGCTCCTCTGTTCTTCTTGCCAATGTACATAACCTCACATTTCCCCACATTTTATTCCATCTGCCAAGTTTTTGCCCACTCACTGAACCTGTTGATATCCCTCTGCAGATTCCTTGTGTTACCCACATCATTTACCTTCCTTTGTATTTTTATGTCATCCTCAAACTTGGATGGGGAAAGTGAATCTACAATGGCCAAGTCATATAATATATATTATAAGTAATTGCGTCCCCAGCACTGACTCCTGTGGTACACCACTAGTCACAGGTTGCCATATGGAAAATGCCAATCTCTTGCCCAATTCCCAGTCTTCTATTAGTTTTGCAATCTTCTATCCATGCTGATATACTACCCCCAAAATCATGGGGGCTTAGGTTATTAAAAGCCTAATGTCTGGTTCCTCATTAAATTACTTCTAAAAATCAAAATAAATTGCACCCACTGTTTTTCCTTTATCTATCCAACTTGTTACCTCCTCAAAGAATTCAAGTAAATTAGTCAGACGTGATGTCCCCTTCTTGCAACCATGCTGACTCTGCTAGGTCATAATATACATGTCTAAATGCTCTCCAATGCATCCTTTATAATAGCTTTTAGCATTTTCCATTACAGACATTAAGCTAACTGGCCTATGGTTGCCATGATGTGGAGGTGCCGGTGTTGGACTGGGGTGGACAAAGTTAAAAGTCGCACAATGGGTCCAACAGATTTATTTGGAAGCACTAGCGTTTGGAGCACTGCTCCTTATTAGATGTTGTCTGATGAAAGACCAGTGCTCCAAAAACTAACACTTCCAAGTAAATATGTTGGACCATAACCTGGTGTTGTGATTTTTAACTTTGGCCAATGGTTCACTGTGTTTTTGTCTTATTCTCTTTTTGAACAAAGGTATTCTGGACTCTTGGAAGATTGCCACAAGTACATCCACTTTTTCTGCAGCTAGTACTTTTAATATCCTAGGATGCATCCCATCACATCTAAGGGACATATCGGTCTTTATCCCTGTTAGTTTCCCTAGGATTTTTTTCTCTAATATTAGTTATTGTATTCATTTCATCTCCTCCTTTTGCCCCTTGATTATTCGATAGTTTTGGAATGATATTAATGTGTTCCACTGGGAAGACTGATGCAAAGTATTTATTCAGGATTGCTATGTAAGTGTTGTCCAATTACAGAATTAAATTTAGTGTTGTACACTATTTACTAAGTTTTGCAAGCACTGGTTGTTTGTGCTAGTTCTGTAGTTTCTGTTGTGAACAGCCAAAGGGATGTGCTAATTAAAATGTTCCATCAGTTAGTGGGATGTAGTTGTGAACATTTTTGTTCCCT
>NC_057731.1:2263537-2265053 GCF_004010195.1 Chiloscyllium plagiosum | reverse complement strand
AGAGTTCTAGAGTACACCTGATCAGGTCCTGGGGATTTTACCACTTATGCGTTTCAAGACATCCATCACCTCCTCTTCTGTAATATGGACAGTGATACTGACTCACTGTACACTCCTCCCAGTCTGTTACACAGTGGTACGGACTCACCGCACACGCCTCCCAGTCTGCTTCATAGCAATGCCCTCTTGTTGCACTCTCTTCCTGTCTTGATTTAGTATTTCCTGTTACCCCCTCTCTTCAATTGACGAGCACTGGCCTTTCCTGTTATTTGTCCTTGTATTTTTACTGCTGTGCTCTCATCTCAGGCTTGTAAGCGGATTCACAGCTAATATTGCTTCATTCATACTTGAATTAGCAATTTTTGTTTGCAGCATTTGACCTTTCTTTCAAGTGAGCACACTGAATTAATATCTTCCTCGAAACATCTGATTTAATCAATTCTTCAGGAGTTAGTCTGACATTTCATATACTGCAGTGTTGAGTTTGTTTACTTTAGAATTAAGAATTTGTTTAAAAAAATACATCCTACTGGTCTCAGTAGTATGGGAGCTATCGCTCCGGCAATTCATCATTTCGATGCGTATAGCAGGGAGACTATTTTTATGATCATTTGGTTAAACTAATCAAAACTGAGTTCCGTTCATTGAGCAGGAAGGAGAGGCCACTCAACACTAACCAGCAACAAGCACTAAACTGACTGATCAAATTACTCGGCAATTTCTCTCAAAGGTACCATTCACAAAAAGTTTTTTCTGGTTTCCAAAGGCCATTTTGCTTCCTCAGTCATAACTGAGTGAGTGCAAAATTAAAAATTACGGCAACAAATCTGGAAGAATATTTTCTTTTAAAGAGCTTGTTCTCCTCTGTTTTCTTTACTTGCTCCTCTTGGTGAGAAGGCTGCTCAGGTTAAGCCTTTATGTTGGCAGCATTAACACTCCTATGAGCCTTTCTACCTCAATGTAGTAAAATCCAGTAAGTAGCATTACCTGTGAAACTGTATTCATTAATAGAACCTGTCTCATTAAATATATAGCAGTAACTGATAGGGCAACTGGATGTAAATAAATATATAGCAGCAATTATATTTATAGAAATAATCAGACCAGGATTAGAATGAGACATGATTATTGGAATTGAAACCTAATTGTATAAATCTATGGTAACAACAAAAATTGCAATCCAGACAACACCTTTGCTGACTTATTGATGCAAAAGGAAAGCTCATCAGCTAGTATTAGCCAGAGAGGCTGCTTGTGAGATTCATAACTCGAGACACACAGAATAACAATCACAAGCTTGGAGTACCAAATAATGAGCTGAAAATGTGTTGCTGGAAAAGCGCAGCAGGTCAGGCAGCATCCAAGGTGCAGGAGAAACGATGTTTCGGGCAGGAGCCCTTCTTCAGGAATGAGGAAGGTGTGCCCAGCAGGCTAAGATAAAAGGTAGCGAGGAGGGACTTGGGGGAGGGGTGTTGGAAATGTGATAGGTGGAAGGAGGTCAAGGTGAGGGTGATAG
>NC_057731.1:2255230-2261663 GCF_004010195.1 Chiloscyllium plagiosum | reverse complement strand
GCAGTCAGGTTTGTGGATTTTGGGCAAGAGGTAGAAACGGGCGGTGCGGGGTTGTGGAACTGAGGTTGGAGGCAGTGGATGGGACATCCCCTGAGGTGGAGGTTATGGATGGTCTGGGAGATGATGGTTTGGTGGTGGGAGGTGGGGTCATGGTCAAGGGGGCAGTAGGAAGAGGTGTCCGCGAGCTGGCATTTAGCCTCAGCGGTGTAAAGGTCGGTGCGCCAAACTACACCGCGCCTCCCTTGTCTGCCGGTTTGATAGTGAGGTTGGGGTTGGAACGGAGGGAGTGGAGGGCTGCACATTCCGAGGTGTGAGGTTGGAGTGGGTGAGAGGGGTGGAGAGGTTGAGGCAGTTAATGTCGCGGCGGCATTAAGAGATCGAGGGCAGGTACGAGGCCAGCACGGGGTGTCCAGGTGGATGGGGTGTGTTGGAGGTGGGAGAAGGGGTCCTCAGAGGGTGGGCGAGAATCCTGGTTGAAGAAGTAGGTGCGGAGGCGAAGGCAGCGGAAGAATTGTTCGATGTCTCGCTGCGTGTTGGACTCGTCCAAATAATGAACAAGTGCTGAAGGAACTAGAACATTTGGGGAACTTTCAGATGGAGTGCAAGTGCCCTCTGTCAAATACCAAAGGCCCAATTCCCCCCTCCCTGGAGCAAGACGGGGAAATAATTGGATGAATTGGCCCTGGATACAGATACTCCCCCCTTTCTCACCAATAAAGTGATGGGCAAGAGGGTCTCTGCAGACTTTCTGGACTCACCCTCATTTAAAGCTCTTGCGTAATCAACTTATGACCACTGAAGTTTTGATCTGTCACTTCCCCTTCCCAGCATGCAAGTGGCTGGTTTCCAACTGTGTAACCAGGACAACCTGCACGCCAGAGTGAGGGAGTCAGCCATCTTGGAAGCAATTAGAATCTCAGAATTGGTGACAAAGGGATGGCATCTGAATGCCAACGCCTACCCTTGCTTCCAGCTTCTCCAAGCCATTTGACCCTACCCTTGACCCCTATACTGTAGGAATCTCAAAACTGTTTTGAGTTAGCGTAACAGACTTGAGACGTTAACCATTTCTCTCTCCACAGACGTTGCCAATCCTGCCGAGTGTCTCCAGCACTTTCTCTGCTTGTTTCAGATTTCCAACTTCCTCTGTCCTTTACTTTAATTTGAGTGAAGCAGAGACTTGGGAGGGTGATTCAGAGGTGCTGTGTTGCCAAGCTAAGCCACAGTTTGCAGCCCAGTAGCAATCCACTTGTGTTTTGAAAGTGTCTTGCTATCAAACAAACAACTGGCATTTATACTTTCATATGGAAACTAGTTGCCTGACAACATAAGGAGAGTCCATGTTGCCAATTTAACTCAGGTTGGGCCCCTCATGGTACTGGGAGAGGCTGGCGAATGTACATATCTATTTATTTTTCTGGGTCGTGGATGATCAAGAATTAACCTACACAAATAATCTGGGTCATTTCCATCCCACAATTCTCACATTCTGTGCTCCACTTCATTTCAAACCTTTCCCACCAATCCTCAAGGCCCCTCCCACCAATCCTCAAGGCTTACACCAACACAATCCTCAAGGCCCCATCACCGTTTAAATTGGTTACAATGTCTTGACCTGATCTCACCAAGATGGCAGTGGAGCAGGATGCTTCAGTTAGAGCACATCCGGCCCATCCTTTTAACTTTTTTTCTCTTTTGATTCTTTTTTTCCTCTGCTTTCTTCTCAGCACCATCCTGAACTCCTGGCCTCAGCGTGGTCCCAGGCTCTCGGCCTCAGTGTGGTGGTCTCATCCCTCATTGTGGATTTCCAGCCTCTCAGTAATTCAAAGACTGGTGCATTCAGGAGACAAGGTACCAGTGTGAAATGGGTTGGAAGGACTGTGATTCTAAACTTGATATTTCTCTATTTTTCTCATTTATTCCTACAATCTGCAATGCAACTTCTTATTTCTTCACTTTTCTGATTTTCATACCTAAAAACTTGTGCTGAAGAATCTGTCCCTCAGGACCTTGGTACCTAAGATGCTGCCATAAGTGACGACTTGTAAACTTTTCACTGGATTCATGTGAGTACATATGACAATAAAGCTAATCTAATTCAGTTTGAGTCCTCATTCTAGTGAGTTGGAGCTAGATTCCTTTTTTAAAAACAGAGTTCTCATTAATTATAGAGATTTTAAGATTTTTCGAAGCACATTGCAGCCAATTGCGTAGCTTTGAAGTGTTATAACAAAGGATATGCTGCAACTATGTTTTACACAGAAGTGTTACAAATGGCCAGATAGTCTCTTTCACTCATATTGATTGAGAGATGAATATTGACCAGAACCAAAAAAAAATCCCCTCCATTTTTATACATCTTTCTAACAGGGCAGATACGCTTCATTCTAACCTTCCATGGGGAAGATGGCAACTCCAACTAAACCGACGCAATTAGAATTAGAATCCCTACAGTGTGGAAACAGGCCCTTCAGCCCAACAAGTCCACACCGACCCTCCGAAGAGTCACCCACCCAGACCCATTCCCTTCCCTTATTGCTCTACATTTCCCTTGACTAATGCACATAACTTACACATCCTTGAACACACGGAGCAATTTAGCATAGCCAATTCACCTAACCTGCATATCTTTGGACTGTGGGAGGAAATGTGAGCACTCGGAGGACGCCCACACAGATACAGGGAGAATGTGCAAACTCCACATAGACAGTCACCTGAGACTGAAATTGAACCCAGGTCCCTGGCGTTGTGAGGCAGCAGTGCGAACCACTGAGCCACCATGCCATACTTTTTTAGTATTAGTATTACTAAAAAGTACACCATACAAACCAATCATTCAGCCGAGGTATTCTGTGCTCCACACAATCCCCTCCCAACCTACATCATAGATCGGAGAAACCCTGCAGTGTGGAAGCAAGCCATACAGCCCATTAAGTCCATGCTGAAATTCCAAAAAGCATCCTATCCAGATCTAGTCCCCCAACCTTATTCCCTGTAATACAGCATTTCCCATGGTCAATCCACATACCCTGCACATCTTTGGACTGTGGGAGGAAACCAGAACACCGTATGCAAACTCCACACAGACAGTTGCCCGAGGCTGAATCCATACCCGGATCCCTGGTGCTCGGAGGCAGTAGTGCTAAGCACTGAGCAACCTCAGTGCTGCCCGAAGAGACAATTAACCCTCTTAGTCTCAAGAGTGGACCTTGCACCTATAGCCTCATTAGGAGTGTACTTTGGCAGAAATACAGCTAGATCCTAATGTAAAAAGCATTATTAATTTAATATGACAGAGACCTGCCAAATGTTTGAGCTGAAAATAGTGTCAATGATGCATTTTTAAAATACAGAATTCTAGTTATTCTTTCACTGAAGGCTAGCAGAATCAACACTTCTGGGGGGAAAAAAAATCAGCTATATAAAGTTGTCTTTGTATAAAATCACAGCTAGGAATATTAAAGAACAGATTTTGTTCAAGTTTGGATTTGTTGCTTGTTTATATTCATAGACTATGAAAGTGTAATTGAGAATGGTTTTCTCCGAAGCAAGTTTACATTTATTGGTTACAATATTATTCTAGGAATAAAAACTCTACTTCCTTCAAACCTGCCTGTTATAATCTCCGCATCTTTCATCAATGGAAACAGCTTCCTAATGACCAATCTTGTTCCATGATGAAACCCTTGTTTAGGATTCAGGTTTTGTGTTGACATTATATCTGCTCCTTCCTCAAGTCCTAACTCAGGCAATGGCATTACCCAATGGGATTGGACAATGTAAAAACTCTGGAGGCTACAAACTGTTGTCATCTTCTCCAACCTGGTCTTTCAATTCACCTGACAGCTTTTCTAAAACCTTAAACATTCCTTAATGTAATAGCTTCATACATACCCTCCAAATAGCAATGGGTGTTGTATTTGTGGTGCATTGTATGGGATGATCTCTGTGAGGACTTGGCAATGGACCAAACTCAATACCCATACATCTCAAACTGTAACGTAAATCATCAAGGTGAATCAGACGAAAAGCATTACTATGAGGAATTAATCTCCCAAAACAGCTTTTTTGTTTTTTAAATTAGTCATACACTTCGTCCCACTAAAAAAAAGATTTATTTTCCACTTTCGTCGCTGCTCCACTCACAAACGATGCCTATTGTCAATGTTATATTTCGGGATGTAGAGGTGCCGGTGTTGGACTGGGGTGGACACAGTCAGAAGTCACACAACACCAGGTTATAGTCTGAGAGGTTTATTTGAAATCAGCACTGCAAGTACTTCACCTGACGATTTCAAGTGAACCCGCTGGACTATAACCTGGTGTCATGTGACTTCTTACATAATATTTCAGAGCTAAACAGAGAACACAACATGGAGGCTAAGGGGTGAGCTTCTAGAGCTTTATAAAATCATAAGGGGCATTGATAAGGTGAATAGCCAAGATCTTTTCCCTGGGGTGGGGGAGTCCAAAACTAGAGGACATAGGTTTAAGGTGAGAGGGAAAAAATTTAAAAAGGACTAGAGGGGCAACATTTTCACAGAGGGTGATACCTGTATGGAGTGAGCTGCCAGGGGAAGTGGTGGAGGCTGGTAAAATTACAACATTTAAAAGTTAGTTGAGTGGGTATAGAATAGGAAGGGTTTAGAGGGACATGGGCCAAATGCTGGTAAATGGGACAAGAATAATTTAGGACAGTTGGTTGGCATGGATGAGTTGGAATGAAGGGTCTGTTTCCATGCTCTACAACTATGACTCCAGGAGTCGGTGTGTAATAGGTTCCAGTCAGAGTGCTTTAAAATATCTGTGCCATGCATTTCCATTCCCTAGCTTCCGGCTCTTTCTAAAGCTTGTTTACCTTTCACTGAGGCCATTACAATATCAATAAATCAAACACCATGTAAATAATAAAGACTCATGTAATCAAACTGGAAATAATTAAAATTGAAAGGTATAGTGCTGGAAAAGCACAGCAGGTCAGTTAAGATGAAGGGCTTATGCCTGAAATGTCGACTCTCCTGCTCCTCAGATGCTGCCTGATCTGCTGTGCTTTTCTAGCACCACACTCTTGACTCTGACTCTGCAGCCCTCCCTTTCTCTTAAAAAATAATTAAACACCACCATGCCATACACTAAATGCACTCTTCATTGTCAAATCAGATCTAGGTCAGTTAGTGAAACAGAAACAGAGATATGTTTCTTTCTGAGTGGAGTTTATGAACTACTCAGTCTCACATCCCATTCCACACACCTACCCCACTGGTTTCCCAACTAGATCTGCCTGGTCAATTAACTAATTAACCCCAACCATTTGCTTAACTACTTACTGTATTGACATGTTCCCGTCCAATCTGAAAATAAAACTTTAAACCCTTGGTGTGGAGTGATTGATGTCAAATACTATGACAAAATAGAGTCATAGAGTCAGATGTACAGCACAGAAACAACCTGTGGTCCAACCCGTCCATGCCGACCAGATATCCCAACCCAATCTAGTCCTACCTGCCAGCACCTGGCCCATATCCCTCCAAACCCTTCCTATTCATATATCCATCCAAATGTCTCTTTAATGTTGCAATTGTACCAGCCTCCACCACATCCTCTGGCAGCTCATTCCATACATGTACCACCCTCTGTGTGAAATAGTTGCCCCTTAGGTCTCTTTTATATCTTTCCCCTCTCACCCTAAACCTATGCCCTCTAGTTCTGGACTCCCCGACACCAGGGAAAAGACTTTGCCTATTTAAAGTTTGTGAGAAGATTTGTAGCTCGGGTGCTTGTTGTTGTAGTTCTGTTCGCCGAGCTGGGAATTTGTGTTGCAGACATTTCGTCCCCTGTCTAGGTGACATCCGCAGTGCTTGGGAGCCCGGAGGAAACATCACAGAAGCGCTTCACAGGAGGCTCCCAAGCACTGAGGATGTCACCCAGACAGGGGACGAAATGTCTGCAACACAAATTCCCAGCTCGGCGAACAGAACCACAACAACTTTGCCTATTTATCCTATCCATGCCCCTCAGTTTTCTAAACCTCTATAAGGTCACCCCTCAGCCTCCGATGCTCCAGGGAAAACAGCCCCAGCCTGTTCAGCCTCTCCCTGTAGCTCAAATCCTTCAAACCTGGCAACATCCTTGTAAATCATTTCTGAACTTGTTCAAGTTTAACAATATTTGCCCTTTGGCAGTGTTCTAAGAGCGGCCTAACCAACATCCTGTACAGCTGCAACATAACCTCCCAACTCCTGTACTCAATGCACTGACCAATAAAGGAAAGCATACCAATCGCCTTCTTCAGTAGGAGGAAGTGAGGGCTGCAGATGCTGGAGATCAGAGCTGAAAATGTGTGACGCTGCAAAAGCACTGCAGTTCAGGCAGCATCTGAGGAGCAGGAGAATCGACATTTTGGGCATAAGCTCTTCATCAGGAATGTGAGGGG